>NW_006800305.1:64138-204407 GCF_000485575.1 Poecilia formosa | reverse complement strand
CACACACTCTCTCTCTCTGCTATCTGTCTTGTTATGATCAATGCTCTGAACAAAGACATCCTCCCTCCCTCCTCGTCTCCCTCCTCGCCCCCCGCCAGCCGCCTCACCCGTCCTCTCCGCCTCCACTCTGTGTGTCTGCCTGCATGCACAACTCTCTCAAAGAACATAATCCCTCAACAAAATGGAAACACAAAGGAAACTTGAGCTCAATCCTATAAACGCACGGACACAGCACACAATGCCTCCTCCCACCCGTCCCCCCGCCTCAAACTGCCTCCCCAACAGCCATAAATGCCCCGTGGCTCAGATCAGGCTTTATCAGGGCTCTTCTTCTCCTCCTACATCCATCCATCCATCCATCCATCCATCCATCCTGGTTTAGACTCTCCTGCCTTGGCTGTAAATGTCCCATCATCTCTCATTCCTCCACACAGTGACTAAGAGTGATGAGAGTCTCTTATTTAGAAACAAAACGTCATCGTTGCTCCGTTAAAGTTAAAGGTGAGTCTAGATACTTTAATACGGCGGGGAATAAAATAAAATGAGCAAAATAAGAGAATAAAGTCATAATGTTATGAAAAGAATAATCGTACGGTTACCAGAATAAAGTCGAAATAACTCGAGAAGTCATAATATTTCTAGAACAAAATCATGTGAATGTGAATGAAGTCGAAATAATACATTACAAAAATAATGGTAATCTCATAATAATCTTTTTATTATAAGATTATTACGATAAATACGTCCATGTCACTCACTCCTACACCAAACAAAGTTTTCTTTCAAAATCCAACTCAGATAAATATACTGTTTTTTTTATCTGGTGCATTTCCACTCCCCAACCTGTTGCAGTGGCGCCCTGGGCCACTGCCCATATCAAAAATATGTTTTGGGATCACTGCATCATTACTTTTCCCTTGGTTTCTTTATCTTGTATCATTTATTTTTCTAAGAGTCTGGGAATGCACTTTCTTTAAATGCCCACAAATAGTCAGTTTACTTTCAGTTTCAAGCATCTGGCATCCTGAAGTGAGTCAATTAAACCGTACTGGGTCACTGATTTGTGGAAGTTGCAGTGTTGATGGGAAAGCTTTTCAACATTTTTTCTCAAATTGTGAATAGTTTCAAATCAGAAGTAAAGCAAGAGGAATATTTCCACAGGTGTCTTCAGACAAATCAGGAGGCAGATGTGACATGAGCTTAAGTTTTCCAGAAAAAAGGTAAAGCAGTAATAACAGGGTGTTGTTGTGTTTTCTTCATGAAGACAAACAGAGAAAAGAAATGTTCTTTTCCAGCAGTTTGAGTTGAGAGATGCCGTTTTCTATTTTTACTCTGCAGAAATAAACCGTTTATTTGCCCGTCTGACAGTTTGTATCTAATTAAACTGAGTGCAAACTTTCACACGTGAAAATTTATAATTTCTAAAAGTGAATATGTTCATTTAGAAAGCCTGTCCAGACTGTACCGCTCTTCATCACGCATCATCCTCCCATCGAAACTGTAAGGATAGATGGATAATTTTAACATTTCGGTTTGCTTGTTTGGAGCTTGTTGATTTTTTTTTAAAATCAATTTATCAACTTCAGAGGTGAATAAAATCTGCTCTTGTTTGCACTGGGTGTTCTGGTAATGTTCTTTACTTTTAGTTTTCACCTGAAACAAATGTCAGTGTGTTTGAACGATTCATCTTTTAGCTGCTCCTACAGACTAGCAGCAGCAGTTAGCGAACACATGATAAAACTGCGTCTGCTGAGGTTGGTCGTACATGGCATAATGGAGGAGGGTTGTTGTGGAGCTCGCCAAAAGAAGGAGCTTCTTAAAGAGACAGACACCCAATTTCAAGACATCAAATTGCAAAGTCAAATTACTTTGAAGTTATGTTTGATATACGCAGCATTTTTATAAAAACTGAATGTAATGGTTACTTAATTGAACTATGTGCCTTGAAAATACATAATACCGCTCATTTAATTATCTTTAAAGCAACACAGATGTTAAAAAAAGGAAAATGAGAATGTAAAAACTGTTAAAGATCTGGTAAAGTTTGCAACTTTTTCCTCGTTAGCTGTCCTGACTCGATTTGCCCTTAGCTGGTCTTCACCAAAAGTCACAGTGAAACTCATACACTACAATTACATGACTTTTTGTTAAGAGAATATAATTTTATTAATCAGATTTTAAAAGAGAATCCTGTAATAGAAAAACCTTGTGATGACTCAGCAAGAAAATATTTTAGTAGTTTGTGTGGCAATACCAACTTTGTTCAGTTTAGAAAATATTAAATATTAAAAATTGAGTTTTCTGTAGGATCGGTACTTCGCTACACTTTAATCTATCAAACTATAAAAACTATAAAGACTACAAAGTATTTCTACAACATTTTATCCAAAACTCTGCAACCTGATTTCTTTAAGTTGAACAATAATTAATTTTAAGATGCTAAGTTTGTTTAAACTGTATTTATGAAAGTAAAAGTTGAACTGGTTTTATCAACTGTTTAAGAGGGAAAGTTAAAATCCAAGAGGAAATGACTGCAGCTCTTTAGGTTGTTTTGTACAGATTTTAGTATATTTTAAATTTTTGGTTAGTTGGTAAATAGTTGTTTAAAAATTGTATCCAAAATAAAAGGTTTAATAAAAGGTTATTCAGCTTTTTTTCCCTGGGAGCTTGACATTTTTCTCTTTTACGTCTCAAACGTTAACAGCTCTGACAAATAAAATATATGCTGAACGACGGCACGCTCAAACTAAAGGAATCAAAACTTTACTTTATAGTTTAATGAAAATTAAAGAATCGCCATTCAGACATTTTTAATCATCAAAGAGATTTTGGGATTTCCACCTTTTGGGTTGAAACTGTTTTTTTTTTTTAACTTTCTTACCCAGTAAAATGTTTTCTTTGTATTTATCGGCCGATATACCTTTTGGGATATCCCCATTTTTTCTTTCTTTCTTTTTTTTTTTTTGTTGGTGTTTTGCGTAAAACCTCAGTTGAGTAATGTGACCAGATTTAATCGATTTGAAGCCATAAGCTGTCATATCTAGACGGGAGAGCCTCTGAAGTGTGATAGCTGTAATTTTATTGTTTGATGAAGCAACAATGGGTGAAAAAATATGCTGACTTTGTATTTTATGCTGTTTTTGAGGCGGCGCTCGGCAACCTTTTGTGGTATCGCACGTTAAGGCACATCCTGACTGGTGCAGAGCTGATGCAGAGTAGCGGGCTTGCAGACGCTCAGGCCATCAGCGCTGACTAATCAAAGCAGATTAGGCTCATCGGCGCCGTCCTATTAGCTTTTGGTTTTACAAGAAAGCCGGAAACATTTACAGGAACCCCGAGCTGTTGGTTCGAAACATGTCAGCGAGTGATGTTATTACTCTGAAAATCACCCGACTTCCTCGTCTGATCCTGTTTGGCCACAAGAGGACTTTTTTTTTTCAGTGTGTGAACTTAAAGATGCGAGGTGCTGCTCTGACTCTTTGCACAGGGCGACAAAGCAGCAAACTCTGGAACCACTTATCAGTTCATTTTTGTTTGACCTCACTACGCTAATCTTGCATTTGCAAACTCTCTGCGGCTTTAATTTGATTATACTTCGTCGCATGTGGTGAATAAGTGAACTGAAGATGGCTTGTGGCTTCGCTAATGTAGGTCACCAACAAGTTTCCATGATAGTTTGAACGGTTGTGCACTCGTTTATTTTCTGTGCAGCTCCAGCAAAACTGATCCCCAGTGTTTGCCCAGTGGATCGGTAAAGCTGGAGGTCAAAGGGCAACCTGAGCTGCTGCTGCTGCTGCTTCTACTGGGGTTCATGTGAATGTGGGTTCCTCTCTCCGCCCCCGTCTTCTCCTTCGGCTCCGTTCTTTGGGAAGGTGAGGCAAGCTCGCCCCCCTCCCATCCTTCTCTTCCCCCAACCTGCTGATTAAATCAAACCTACGTGGGGCAAAAGCGAGATAACGCAGACAAAGTAGGCCGCCTTCGCTCGCTGTCACAGGAAGAGGAAGTGCCCTGGTGTGCCTTCACCTGTGCTCGGTGCCTCGCTGGCGATGCCGCTACAATACGTTGCACAGCTGGAGACGAGACGGCGGGCGCGTTAGATCACAGAGCAGACACGTACGCGCGTCTTCCTGCGTCTGTCGGCGCGTTGAGTGACCGACCGTCTGAGGCCTGAGAACAAAAGACGAGCAGAAACGGAGAAAAAAAAAGAAAAAAAAACGCTCTTCATGCACCTCGTTAATCCAAATAACCCACATTTGATTCCCTAAAAAAAGAGATTTGTTTGAATTTCGTTCACACATGTCTCTAAACCCAAATGAATTTGGACATTTAGCCACCAAAGTGAAGGAAAGAAAACAGCTTTGGGTTATTTTATATATTTTCCCCACATTTATCTTGCCAATTCCCTCAAACATCAGAGGTGTGGAATGGCGAGTCCTTCGCTATAAATTCTATAAATGTCTGGTCTCTTTTCATGGATTACCGTCATTTGCCATCCACTATTGTAAGCGCCTGCCAGGCTGGCTTGGCATTTCTGGGCCCGTGTTTCCAACCTTGATACATTTGCCAAATGAATATTTGAAGCCGTAATTAAATTTATCCCACCTCTACACCTTCTGTAAGATGGCCACCTTGCACATTCCTCACAAGAAATATTTCAGCTATTTTCTAACGTGTGTCTAAAAGGAAAAATGGAGCGTTTTGACATTTTAATGATTTGAAAATGAGTTTTTTTTTGTGTCACAGAAATAAATCTGATTTTAGGACACTTGAAAATGCCCCTTCTTGCCTATTCAGACATAAATACTCTTGAGAGGGGCTTTTAGATCCCCCCTCTGGCTTCAAGCAGAAACTCCATAAAATGTCAGTAAATATTCAAAAAATTTTGGCATGTAAAATGATGCCAGGATCGAATACATTAAGCTGCTTTTGACAGACAAGTTACCATTTCAAACAACAAAGAGAAGGCGTTTAAAATCAGCATTAATGTGGTTAAAAAAACCCTGCTCCCAGCAAAACATCTGCAGAAACCTCAATGTTTCTCACCTTTAAAACCAGAAACTTCTCACAATTTATAAACAAAAATGTACAGAATACAAAGATGTTAAGAAGTTTACACTCATCAGCAATTTTAAGCTTTCATGCAAAAACTAAACATCTTACCAAGTATTTTTTGTTTAGCTCATAGTCCAAATATCTTAATCCACTTGAAATAAGACAAAACTAACTTACAATTTCTGCAACTAACTTAATGCAAAGTTGATGCTTTTAATCAGAAGATTGATGCAATACTGCAAAAACACAAAATATTACCAAGTTTTTTGGTTTTGCTTCTAGCACAAATATTTTGTTGCACTTGAATAAGAAAAAAAATAACTTGCAAGTAACTTTTCAGCAAGATATGCGAGCTTATTTTAAGTCAATAATTCCTTAATTTTGATTGGAATAAAAGTACTAATTCCACCAGCAGATTGTTTAGCATATAAAACCTATTTTTCTGTATATTTGAGATCAGTGTCCAGTTGTTAAGCCAGACTGTGTTCAAGCGTTAACCATCTGACACCTGCAGATTAAAAAAACAAACCAGGAGATTTTAACTTTTGGAGATCACCAGTATCTCTGTCCACAGTGAAGCCAGTTTTACGAAAGTGCTGTCGCAAAACAAACCCAACTTCATCAAACCTGACTAAAATGTGCAGCTGTTTATGAGAACAAACCAACGTTTTATAGTCAGAAAGGACAACAGTCGAGGTCCTGCCACAGTGGGGGGGCTAGAGGGAGTTTGGGATTTGAAAATTGCAACAATTTTCAAATCCCACTTTCACACCGCACTGTCAAATAAACCAAACGCTTTGAAAAACCTGTTCCCCTCCTCACCTGTGGTGGCGCTGCACCAAGAACTACTGATGGAGATGACTGAAAAACCTCAGAAGAAGACATGAGCGCAACTTCCTTTTTCACAAAATGTAAACAAAAGTGGAGCGGCGTCAGATTTTAGCGGTTGTGGGATTTCTCTTTTGTCTTCGGTAAAAGACCACAAGACATTTCTCTTGTTACCACTAGACTCTCGTGTTTGCTTTGGTTTTACCCAGAATGCCCTGCACTTTAGTCTACTTCCTGCTTTTGCCGTTCACATTCAAACCGCACCAGAGTTCACCTAAATCGACCTGAGACCGATGTTTGTAGGTGGACCAGAGTTCACTTTTTTGGTTCACACCTCCACAAAAACAAATCAGGCTTTCTAGGCAACTAGAATTCGATTTAAGCAGACTAAACAGGGCTGGTGTGAATGCAAATCAGCATTAACATGGAAGATAATGGATGCATGCAAAAGACAATGATTAAGTTATCTGACAAGATGAGTGTGTACACAAGTCAAAGAAAGCTAGATGTATGAAACCTGGTGGTAACTGGCTGTTTTTCACAATGCAGCGACTCAAAATGTTCATCAGGACTAAAAACTTCAGCTAACATTTACTTCAGTTCTGCTGATTGAGACAAAGTATGTTTAAAATGGGTCAGTTTCAGGAAACAAATGAATTTAAATGGGCATCAAGAACTTTTCTGAGAACAAAAATCCAGCCGGCAATACACCGAAAGTTTCTGTTTGACTACAAAAAAATGTGCTAGAGGTGAAAATCATTAAACGCTTGGGTGTGTGGTTTATATGTTAGAGTTTGAACACTTAATCTTGATCGTGTGTGAAGCAAAATCCAAAGTTTGTGCACCCTTTTCTTGTTGTCAGTGTTCAATCAAGTTGTCTGTTGCACACATTTTCCAGCATACAAAATTAAATCAGCGTACTTTTAATGCAAAGTTGACACTTTTAATGTAACTTTGCATTGAAAATGTCATTATTTACCAAATGACACTTCATGACAAACATTCATAAAAACTCCTTAATGTTTATGACAACATCATACCAGTCTTTTTCACACCCCTTCAAATAAAATGTCACCCAAAATCTTTAGATTTGTAATACATAAACACATATTTTTATAATTTGCTGTGTATCTATTTATTTTTAGACACACAGTGACTCATAGGTAAGTGGTGTTGAGGTTTATGACTATTTAAAGCAGGTCCAGAGTCCTTTATTTCCAGAAGAAGAGCTGATTCTTTTCGCCGCCGCTGCTGCCCTCCCTCTGAAGCCTCTTAGTTACACTTTGAAGGAGCCCACTCCTGATAATTAAAATCCCAGAGACTCCCAATGATTACCGGCGGTTTGCCTGCACTTTTGAGTTGCACTTGTGGTGACATAATTCATTAGTGTTTGTACAAAGAAGTGATTTAGAGTCTTTAAAGTGCTCCTCCATGCAGAATAACTATTAAAGCAGCCATATGCACGTACACTCTGAGCGTTAAACGGTTTGTTGAAGTCAGTCAGGGTACAAGAGATGATAAACATAAATTATGACTAATACACTGCACCAGTGGCTTTTTGAGAAGGAGAAAAAAAAACACTGACATAGGGAAGGCACTTTGGATTTGCGCCCCCCTCCTTCGTCTGTGTTTGCTGAAGCGAGGATGTAGGAAGCCCAACACAAATGGCGCGGGCATCACCTTGAATATTCAGATGGGTAAGCTAATTGTTTCTGCCTGGATACGCCGTTGTCATTACCTGGCTTCACTTCTGAGCTCCCTGAAGGCGACGCAGATTGCCTTTTGTCTTTATTCACCTCCATTAAAAAGTTTCGGAGCGCACAACGAGACTTAACCATCCCAATAAATGTTATTTCTTCTGCTCCAACAACCTGCGGTTCGCGTGCAAAGTGCAAACCAGTCTGCAGTTTTTCTGACAAACACCAACAGCGAGGAGAAGGTGATTTTTACCACGCAGCAGCTGGTGCAAATGATCAAATTTTCAGCCACATTTACACCACTGTTGTCACTTTGGGGAGGCTCAGTGCTTTTTGTTTCCTGTCTTTTATCACACATTAAATTAAATTAATTCCTGCTTTCAGTTTAGTGAAGTTGCAGCTTTTATTCTTCTGAAAGTGGAATATTTCGCTATTTGGAGAGCTTGGATGAATTTATATCTGTCAGAAATGATCACAGTTTAATTTTTGTCTAACTCTCTGCATCTGCAGAGTCAGATAATAATCAGATTGATGCAATATTGCAAAAAAAAGAAGCAATTTTACCAGTTTTTCTTGTCTTGTAGCACCTGAAATAAGGCAAAACTAACTTACAAGGAACTTTTCAGTAAGATAAAGGAGCTTGTTTTAAGCCAATTACTCCTAAATATTGACGGAAAAGTACTAGTTACATTGAGAGATTATTATTATAAAACTAGTACTTTGTAATCAATTTTAAGGAATTAATTACTCAAAAGATATTAATTTTCACCTGTTAATGATGCATTTAACATCTTAAATCTAATTACAGTGCAAAAATACAAAATCTTACCAGCTATATGTTTGTCTAGGTTCTAGTGCAAAAAGTCTTATTATGCTTGAAATAAGACACAATTAACTTACGAGTTACTTTTGAAGAAGATATTAGAGCTTGTTTTAAGTAATTAATTTCTTAGTATTGATGAAAAAGTACTAGATTATTTCCCTTATAGCAAGACATTTTCCCCATTTTATAAGTGAATTAATCTGACAGAATACTTTTTCATCAATACTGAGAAATTATTTGCAACATTTGCAATAGAAACTAGACAAATGTATATTTGGTAAAATTTTGTATTTCTAAGTGTAACAATATTTAATATGTTGAATACATCATTAACAGTTCAAAATTAATATGTTTTAAGCAGTTAATCCCTTAGAATTAATAAAAAAGCACTTGTTCCACTTATTTCAAATATAACGTGGGAAAAACGTCCTGTTATAAGCGAAATAATCTGCCAGTGGAACTAAAACTTTTTAATGAATTTGAAGAAATTATTGCTGCAATGTAAGTTAGTTCTGTCTTATTTTGAGATATTTGCACTAGAAAGGAGAGAAAAACACACTTTTTTCCCCCAGTGAAATAATTATGAGCTGCAGCTTTTTATATTTAACAAATGCTAATTGTACTTAATGATTTATTCTCTTTGTCACTGCTCTTGACCTTTCTTCCGCCTCTTTTCCCTCCCATTTGCAAGAAATATGACGGCCTCCCCCGTCGCATTCATCACTTTGTTTCCCATTTTTGTTCCGTGTTTTTAAAGGAAACCGCAGGAATTATTAGCAGCTTAGCATCGAGAGGCCTCTAAGTAGCTCTCGGGGTGTAAGCCTCCCTCCCAAGTCAAGGCCAACAGCGCTCCCCACCTCCTTTTCAGTCATAATGTACACCTCAGCAGGGACATGCTGTGATCCCTCACTTCTCCATGCTAAATAATCATTTTCATTCTTACATTCTGGTTTTCCATTCACGTAAATCCACTTCCCTGAAAAAAAAAAAAAAAAGCACAACAAAAACTCCCTGAAAATATTAACATGCTGTTAGACAATAGTCCTCAGAAAGGATGAATCAGCAGATGATTCCCAATTCCTTACACACAACAGGGGATTGTATTCAGGCTAAATGTGTGTGTGTGTGTGTTGGAGTGGGTGAAGGGGAGCTTCTAGCAGCAAAAAATCCCAAACCCAGAGCTGTGTGATCTGTGGGAAAGCCAAAGCGCGAATGCAGAGCACCTCGCCCGAGTCTCCAGACGGCCTGATTTGGGAACGCCGTGAAATCCGTGGCACCTCTCCTGGCTTCCTGGCTGAACGGCTGCCATATCTTGTGATGGACTGAGGCAGGAGAGAGCGAAGCAGCCAGGGATGAATACGGCTTAATCTTTACCCAGACCACATGTGTGTGCATGATAACATGGTTGCTTTCTTCCTGCGCAGGGTTATTCTCCGCCAGCTGCCAGGTTAGCTGCCGCGCACAGCCGTGTTTCGCTGCGATATTTGCCCGCTGTAAAAGGAAGTATTGCACCTAAGGTGGGGGCTAATGCATGTTTTTGGAATTGGTGGTAATTCCTGACACATTTCGAGAGACAGATAGGGTGTCTTATAGCAAATGACAATATATGTAAAGACACCTAACTCCCCCCATCCTCCTCTTTTAGTTCCTAATATTTTATTTGTGAGGAGCCTCATTGCATCGGAGATGAAGGTTATTTTTATATTTAAATGGCAGCATTGTGATCAAAAGCAGCAACACATGGAAATACCTAAAAATGCACAACTAATGTGGGACTCTGGGAAAACGCTGCTGAGAAAACATCACGCTCACTTCCTAATTTAGATCCAAATATCTGTGCTGAATGTGCAGTGATTCTGATGAACTTACAGAAAACAAAGCAAATTAAAGCAGCTTTATCCTCACTGATATGAAGATATTTTTATCTGTGCTTATGCTGCAAGCAGCTGCTCTTCATCCATACGTTTTTATTTTTTTACGCACTCAAAGCAGCTTGGTGTAAAATTTCGCTCTCTCTCGTGTAAACTTCCTCCTCCTCCTTCTCTTCCACTCATCTGGCCGGCTGCACAAAGCCCATTTATTATGATTGCATTATCATAAATGATTTTATAACATCTGCTTGTCGATAATTATCGCACAAATCCCGAGCCCCCTGACCTGTGCTCTGGATGAACCCCAGGTGTAAGGCAGACTCGAGCTAATGAGTGGCTCCGCGACGGCACATTGTCCTCACATCAGTGCACATGAGCACTTCTGTCGCGCGCCCTGATATTAGCCTGAAAATGGAGGGAAAACGCATTAATGAAAAGTGTAGCGTTGAATAAAATTACGGCTGCAAAGAAATGAGCATGAGATTTTCTGGGATTGTTTTCCTCTAAAGTTCTCGGTTACGCCTTAAAGTTTGCATCAGTTCTCTCTGGGTACTCTGGTTTCCTTTTATATCGAGTATAAGAGGATAGCTAAAAACACGACTGTTAGATTAACTTGTTTTTCTAAATTAATTTTGAAAGACAATAAAAAGTGGAACATTTATTTGGAAGAACATGAACAACTTGTAACACCTTTTTGAAGTTTGACCTATTATGCAAAATTCACTTTTTGTACATTCTTATTCTTCCATTTGGGTCTCTACTGCTTCTAAAAACATTCCAAATAGCTTAAAAACACCAGCCAAATTGTTTTTGGCAATAAGTTCATGTTTTTTTATTTGGTGCCTGCAAAATAGAATGTTTCAAAAACTTCCAGAATGCACCTTCAAAAATCAGTAGGCATTGCCCCTCACCTAGCAACCCCAGTGAAGCTCAGCACGTTACCTAGCAACCCCAGAATTCCACCCTGTCACCTAGCAACCCCAGTGAAGCTCAGCACATTACCTAGCAACCCCAGAATTCCACCCTGTCACCTAGCAACCCAAGTGGAGCTCCAGCATGTCTGGTCGGCTAATTTACCTTCTGAACAATGGCTGCTGGAAAGCACAAAGTGTTTTCATGTTGACTTATCATCCAGAAGCCACTTACTGCATTCTTGTTGGTTGTGCAGGAGGCTCTACTTCTGCTTTTCAAAGATGTACGCATCTGTTTGCAGCAATTTATACAATAGGTGGTGAAAAGGCTCTTACAGAAAAGTTCCTGGTTTTCACATGGATGACACACATGAAACAAGATGACTAAAATGCTTCTTTTGAAATGTATTTTTTGGGTGACAACAGACGTATGTTGACGTATTCCATACTTTGATTCTCATATGTACTTAATGAATTTGTCTATTGATATTTAAAATCTACAAACCATGCAAACAAATCTCAGAAGACTCCGCTATACATCACGGAATGCATCAAGACATCCTTTCACCTTTAACAAACATAGAAAGTTATGATTATTTGTGAACTGATTTTTTTAAATCTATCTTTAGTTAGCTGCACAGTTGGCAGCTGTTGCATATTTATGCTGGGTTTTTTTTTTTCGTCTTTTTTTTTGAATAAGTAAATACAGCTACATTTCGATTCTTAGATGAAAAATGTTTTGCTTTTTTTTACGTAGTTGTTCATACTACTAACTAAAGCCGATCGACCACGATAACGTTTTGCTGTGAACGTTCAGCGACCCGCATGCGCAGAAGAAAGGAACGTTGAGCAGCGCACTGTTTACGGAAGTAATAATGGAGGGAGCCGTTCATGGATCGATTTTAAAGTTTGTTCAGCAACGGGAGCCGACAGTATCGTCAAAATATCATAACATGACTACGAAAGCTTAAAAAAAGAAGGAGAAAAGAAAAGAAAGAAGAGAAAGCTAGTAGAAGTGCCTTTTTGTGGAGCATTGACTGCAACTTCTGTCTGTAAGTCTGTTTGAATGTGTAGTCAGAGTGTGATGCGCTTCGGTGACAGATTTCTTTCATAAGTTCATAATAATTTTAAGTCATTGTTTTTGTTCAGATTTACCATGTGTGGCTTCTTCTGGTACAAAAATTATGAATATCTAGCGTTAATGACGTAAAGTCATATAAAATGAGATTGTTGAGACTCAAAACAATCGGACAGTATCCGTATTATTATGGAAACGGCACAGATCGGATTTTTGGGGGAATGGGACAGTTCAGATGGAAAATAAAATCGGGTTTTGGGTCGCATTTGCCTGTTGTTTTTCTGTCTAAAGAGGCAGGAGTTTCTCAAATTATTGTCTTCCATAATTACCACGTCATTTTCGATCCATTTTCAGAGAAAAATCTGATCTTAAAAAAAAAAATATTAATACAAAATGTGTAACAATAAAAACATCTCGCAGTGCTTCAGTTGCACAGGCCCACGTTACAAACCTTAACTGAAGTGTTTGAAGCCTCTGAAGTGATTCACTTTCTCCACAAGTGTGTTTTTCTCTCGGAACACCGGTGTTGTTTCAAAGCAGACACAAGAGCAACGTCAGACTCACCCTAATTGAAAAGTTAATTAACTTTTTGAAGGCATCAGCTGTCATTTCTGCACGTCAGACTCTGCTTGAGCTCCCCTGAGACCAACTTCATATCAGGCTTGACGGCTGGGAACCTTCGCTGGGCTACGAGGGAACATTTGGTCATTGAAGGTACCATTGATAGAGTATTGTTTAATTAAAGTCAAATTAGGAGAACTGTATGCAGAATTTACTTTCTGTTGAAAACAGAGTGCAACTTGCATAATCAAACTTTTCATTATCATGTTCTGCCTCCTGAGGTCTCTCCATGGTTTTGCTACACACCATTAACTGGTAACACAAATTAGCAACAATACTTGTAATTCACGGCATATTTATTTTTCATTTTTACTCGTTTCAATTTGCCTCAGTCGACTGGGTTTTAGATCAGGTAGTGGGTCCAGTTCAGCATGTATTCATTTGATTGAAGTGATAAAATATGTTTAAAATAGTGTAGTCAATGCGATTAATCTCAAAGTTTTAAAGTGTTAATATTACTAAATGCAGATTAATTGAACTATGTATTTTGACCTAACATCTGTAAAGTAAATTTTTCAGCTGTCTTTTGTTGTGTTGCTAGCTGCCGTTTTTTACATCCACTTTTACGAGCTCAAAGTTTTGCATCCACAAATAACGTCGGTTTGTCGGCGCACGAGTGACATAGGAAATAAATGGGGAGAGAAATTTTCTAAATTAACGTTAGTCCCTTTAAAGATTCCTAAATATAAAAACCTCAAGACTCCTCAGAGATGTTTGGTTTGAGACAATAAAACATTTTCTTAAACATTTCATGAAATCGTCCACAGAGAGGCGATTTTTGATGTGGGCAATTGCCCAGGATGGTATCAGTAAATGGGAGGGACACCCAAGAACCAGAAAATAAAATATATTTAATCTGTCAGTTGGGTCCTAAACAAGTTTGATTCTACTTATATGCATGTGTAGTGGAGTAAGTTTCCCCTAATTGCTGTTTAGTACAGGGAGAATACATTACCTGCTTTCTGCTACAAAAAATAACATCTCATAATCCTTCAAGAATCACCTCTGCATGCAAATTTATATTTCAAGCTTATAAAGTTAGACTTAGTGATTAATTGTGATTAATCACAGTGCTGGTATGATTAATTTGATTAAAGTTTTTAATCAAGTGACATCATTAGTGTAAAATTAAATGAACTTATAATTACTAAATTAACAGTTTGCAAAGAAAAAGAAGAAAATAGATATGAGGTAAGTAGCTATAATATCTCTTAAAAAGTGGAAATAAAACAATCTGCGACCCTGGTAACTTCATGATTTCTTAAATAAAGCATATTAATATTCAATATTTAGATTTATTCAGGGAAAGCATATAAAAGGATATAGAGACAGAGAGAACATAAGTTTTTATGACTTTGTTAAAGCAACAGATTCTTTAATAGTCAAACTCTAAAACACTGAAGTCAGGCTTTGAATTTGACTCATTTCCATAAAAATATTGCAGATGACATATTTTCTTACAGTAGACTAAATTAGTAGAGAAATTATTTTGAATCCTGACTTATCAAAAAGTGGTAACTGTCCAAAATGTTGGACTTGAAAAGACAAAAACTGCTGACAACTAAGAGGTGAAACGAGTCATGTTGCTATGAATAGTCAGTCCCTCATCTACAGTCAATGTGAAGTCGAATTAGATCATCAGGTGAGTCAAACTAGCTAAATCAACTCATTTATACACAGACACCATCATTATTTTTAGTCTCACAATTTGCATTCTTTCATAAAGTTTGGAGGATATTTTAGAGATAAAAATTATGCAGAGGGAAAACTGATAAAAAAAATAAATTTAGCAGCCATTCCGTAAGAAATGAAAACAACTTGCTGTAAATGCTAATAAAGTTTTCAGTTTCTTCTAGATAGAAATCACCCTGAATGCTCTGTACTGATGGAAAAACACATTGACCACTGCTAATATGGAACAGCTATGTTAACTAAATGAAACCTGGAGTTGTAGGTATTATTAATTCAGTGCAGTGCGCCATAAAATAACGCAGAAATGCCATTGACGAATAACTCAAAACCACTTTTACCTCACCCTCTGTGTCGGCTAGCTACATGCAGACTCGTTGCCGTAGCAACTGACAACAACGCCACTTTATGTTTCAGGATTCAACACCAAAATACACTCAAATATTTCCCACACAAAGAACAGAACATTCAATCCGTTACAGTTTTATGTCTTTATTCTTGATGTTTAGCTGTGGTAGATTAGCTACCGCTGCTTTTAGCTAACCTACCAAGGTGTGGTTGATTAGCTAATTTAAACACCTGCTTTACTGATGATCTGTCAGAGTTGTTGTGTGTGTCGCCTTTTTTTATTTTTTAGCTGAATCAGAACATACCAAATTCCACAGCACATCTAAATGTCAAGTTTGTCAAAGTCAAGCTAGCACAACTGAGATACTTCCATCTCCCTGGCAATTTTTTTTCTTAATTAAAAGTTTGCTGACCTTGTTATCTAGTTGTTATCTAGTTGTGTTAACAAAGCACTGCCTCCCTTTTTCTTTCATATATCAGGTGTACATTTAAGACTCAGAGCGTTATATTGATAATTTGACAGCTAAAACCAATGCTAGTCGTTGTTAGCAGGCAGCTTTTTGGCCTCCAACAGGGAGTTGGGGCGGGATCTTGCGCTCCTGCTGACACGTAGCAAGGGACTCATACAAGAGAGTTTTCTGCACAATTAAAAAAGTTAGTTTGTTATGTGGATTCCTAATAGCCATTGATGAAATAATGGCTGCTCCTCCTGGGGTCCACATCATAACACAAAACATTTATTACAAAAACGATTACATACACTTAGCATAATATTAGAAACAAAGCATATTAACTCATAAATGCATAATTATAACACTTAAATAAGTGTTGTATTAGGAAGTTGTATTAGAAACATAAAACAAAAATAAACATGGCTCTTTTAGATTTAAAACAGTATTAAAAAGTCTCTTTTCGACCCATTTCAGTCCTAGTTTCACATATTCATGCCGGGTTCAGGCCACTGCAGTGAAATAAAAAACGGCAGGCAGAGATTCCCACCTTTATCTTGCTGTCTCATTTTTAAGGTTATTCAAAGACAAATCCCTCCGTGTTGTTTCCAGGGGTCAGCGCAGGTTTAATTGATTCTCCTTCTCCTTCCGTCTCTTATTAGGGCCTCAGTGCCTCTCCATGGGAACAGCTAATTGGGCCTCCCCTGTGGCCACTTGGGAAAGCAGACAGACGTGGCGCGGTAGACACGTTTGCTGGTCCACAGGGACAACACTAGATAAGAGATTCACCACGACTGCGCGGCTCTGGATCGCTTCTTCAGGGACGTCAGTCTTATGTTTCCCTGCTTCGCCATCTGGAGTCCACATTTACCCAAAAACAGATCAAGACCAAGGAGACGCTAACAACACGATTTCTGGAAAGTGATTTTTTTTTTTTCCCTCTTGTAGTTGTAAGGATCCGGTTATGTGCTGGAGTTTTGGCTGCTTGAGAATTTCATAATATGGTAAAAAAGCACAGATGTTTAATTCGAATTTCGATTAAAATATTTTGCAACAAAAAGATAAAAGTTAGCCTGTTAATCTGTTCACTATTCAGATCATCTGCAAGTTTTCTTTACATGAAATCAAGCAGATTTAACTAAAATCTGATTACATTCTATCATAACTAAGCCGGTCACAAAAAGCAATTAAAAAAGCAATGATAAAATTTAGATAATTCCTTAATATAGATGAAAAGTAGAGATGCTAACATCGGTATCAGCTAATATTTGTCATTTTTTAACATATTGGTATTGGTTCAATAAATAAAACCAGGCCAATATTTAGTTTTATCTTGTTTCCATCTCTTTCTGTTTTTTTTTCTCCAAAGGTATTGGAATGGTGGTGAAATATATATAATATCAGTAAATATCAGTAATATTAACATCAGATTTTGATATCGGCCCAAATTTTAATATCGGTGCATCCCTAATGAAAAGTGATACTTCCACTGGGGGATTACTGAACTTAAAGCAACATTTTCCTGGTTGTTCAGAGTTCTGTAAACTAGAATGCAAATAGAAAGTTGAGTGAAAGGAAAAAACACAAAAAAGTGTGCAAAGAATAGGGCTTACTGCAGCCTGAAGAGGACACAGATTTCTCCAGAACATATCTGCATAATTAATTTTAGCATCTGGAAATACTTCTTCAGAGCATTTTTTCTGATTGTCTCTTTCACTCTTAATTAGTTTGTAAATAAGGTATTTTGTTTTTTACTAATATCAAGTCTTACTTTTATTTTATGTCTTTGCTTTCTCTTTGTTTTACCTCACTTATCTACAATGTATTTTAATTGTGTTTTAATATCTGTAGTTTTGATTTGTAGTTGTTGGCGTGTTGTAACCAAGTCCCTTTTGAAAAAGAGATTTTTAATCTCAGTGAGACATTTCTGACTAAGTAAAGGTTGCATAATAAAACAAGATCAAATTATTCATATAGGAAATATTTTTCTCAATGTAAAGCCACATTAAATATGAGTCCTGCTGAGTCGGATTCAAAGTGCCTTTTGAAAATAACCTTAAAGCAGGTTCTACACTGTAAAAATACCAAATCAGGCAAAGTAATTTTGGTCTTGTTTCTAGTGTAAATATCTCAGTACAATTGAAATAATGCAGAAATAACTCATTACTTTTCGATACAGGAGCTTGTTTTAAGTAAATAATTTCTTAATATCAATGAAAAAGTATGAGTTCAACTGCCAGATTATTTCACTTAAAACATTTTTCCCATTTTATAAGTGAAATAATCTGCCGGTGGAACTCAGACTTTTTCGAAATTAAAGAATTATTTACTTAAACAAGCTTCTATATCTTGCTCAAAACTTGTAAGTTAGTATTGTCTTATTTCAAGTACACTGAGATATTTGCACTAGAAGCTACAACAAAATACTTTGTAGGATTTCATTCTGCAGTGTAAACCTGCTTATGGCCCACATTTCTTTATTAAACATGTTTTTACTTTATTAATCTGATGCGATATTCCAACCTTAAATGTCATATTTTCATTAGCTGTTAATGGAAAATCATAATTATTGGAAAGAAACTTGACCACATCAGTGTGTGCCTGTAATCTAAATAATGTCGACTTAAATATAAATAATATTAAATTGATTGAAAGCCTTCACGTTGCATTAAGGCAGTAATTAATGCAAAAGGAGCCCCAACCAACTATAGTACATAGCTTTCTAGTGTGTCTTTCGAGGTCTTGCATCGTAAATTGAGTTGCTGAAATACATTTTTAGATGATATTCTAAAGTACTGATGCCGACATGCATTGAGGCACGGTGGACCGTAAAAGTATGACTGTAAAAGAGAAATGAGTGGGATGATTTAAAGGTTGTTTGTGTTGCGAACCTGGCAGTCGCCCATGAAGGTGTGAAGAGCTTGTAGGTTTGTGCGACAATGTTGCGGTACCAGTTGTGGACTTGGTGTTGTAGTGCAAGTATGCACCACATGTAGCAAAGGAAGTGCACCAGTTTCAGCTGTGGACTGTATATTTGTGTGTATGTTGGTACATCGCTTATGTTTGAGTTGCTGACCTTGATGTTTGTTACTCAGAAATGAAAAAAAAAAACAAAAACAAAAAAAAAACAACAGATATGGCACACTTTCAGCTCTGTTCACACTTCAGCTTAACCACAAGAAGACGCAGTAGAAACTACTCTTTATTCCATATCAAACTACAGTTTTGCATCCTGTATGTGCTCAATGTCGAAGCAGTTTCCTCGAATATGACATTTAAATCTGTGTAGGTAACATCTGAGTACCTGGAAGGCGGTGCAGGATTTTTGTCTTTTAGTCTCTGGTCAAACGGATTTTCATTTCACACTTTTTTCCTTTCCTTTTGGGCAACATTGCGACACTGAGAGAAGAAAACGGTTTCATTTGCGCATCCTGAGATATTCTCACGGTTTGGTGAGGCTGAGGATGTATAAAATTTACAGTAACTTGAATAATAGCAAAACATTCTCTCTATTATGACTCAACAAGTGCCCAGGGCTAAGGCTACGAGTCTCACTGTCTTTGTTGTGGCAAGTATTTTAATGAAATGCCCCAAATTTACCTGAAGCACTTTGTAACACTTTCTCAGTTTCGTTTTTTGTAGACCATCAAACGGAAATCCTCAAAGAGGAAAGAAGAAGGGTTTTCCACTGTCTGCTTGCACATCTTTCTTAATTTCTAATAGTAAAAAAAAAAAAGAGGTTAATCGTGTGTTAGGCACGCTTTAAGCTCTGCAGGAACTGCTTAAAAATATATATTGAATAAGAAAACATCCTGAGCGAGCATTAAAATCATACCAAAACTCATCAGTCATAATGGTAGCAAAACCACAGTGAACTTACAACTGTGCAGGAGGAGTGGAACTGAAAATGAATTAGGCGTGAAGTTTCTCAGCGTGAGTACAGACAAATCACAGTGGATTCCAGAGAGAGCCTGCGAGTCAGGATTAGTGTTTGAAGGCTAAATGGTGTTATTGGTTCTGATTAAGGAGCATGTACCTGATACTTTCCCACCTCCGAGACGGCTATGGGTGTCAATAGGGCTAATTGGCTCATTAAACCGGGTATTTAACGGTGCTATAATCATTCTGTGTCATCACTTAAGCCCTGGAGGAGCATGAGGGGCTACGGCTATTGAATACCCCTCTAACCTCTGCAGTAATTTCTGAGACGAGATGGAGAGGCTTGTCTGACAGAAAGAGAGCAAGGTGGCTTTGAATGGCTTCTGCTCTGTGGGTTTTAGTTGGGATCTTTTTAGTTTCTGGAAGGAGAAAAAAAAAATTAAGACATTTTCCACACTGGAGTGATCTAAAATTAGTCGTGCAGTAAAAATAATTTCTTTTTGCATTTGTGTTGTAAATATTACTCTTTAAATGATGACCCCGATAGCACAGTTCCTATATATATTTATTTGTTTTTAAATGTGACTTTTTCAGAGTCCCATTTCCACATTTATAAAAAAATAAAAACAAATTTTCTATTGATTGGAGGAGGAGCAGATGGACGTATTGACCGATGGAAGGATGGACGAACTAATGAATGCAGAGTGATGCATGAATAGATGGATCAGTTGGGAGGATAGATTGCTTAAAGGATGGACAGAAGAATGAATAAGGAATGCATGGACTCAGAGGTGGATGAATAAATGGATGGATGGATGAACTGGTGTACAGTTGGATGGATGGATAAACTGGTGGATGGTTGGATAAACTGGTGTATGGATGGATGGATTCATAGATGAGCTGATCAAAGGACAGACAGATGCATCAGTGGACAGATTAAATTATGGATGTCAGGGTCAAAGAATGACTGGATTATTGGATAGATTAGTGAACTGGTGAACCAGTTCAGGTTTCTTTTTTCTAACTACGATGTTGCCGTCAACCGAACTCTACTTTCCAACCACACTGGGCACAACAGCAGCTTGATGTATTGTAATGAAAGCTACATCTATAGACTGGAGTCTATATTCCATCATCTATCCCATCATAGCAAAACAAAACTTACCGATCAGTCGAAGTAAGGTTGGAAGTTGATCCATCTGTCATTCTCTTCCTGCATGCGTTGCCTGTTGCACTTCGTTTTTCTGAGTACTATGTAGTTTATGTACCCCAAAAAAATTACTCTTGGAGAATATTTGTCTTTAGCTTAAAATAAATGGGTTAATCTGATGTGCAAATATTTACAGAATGTGGAAAGTCAGGGACTCTCTATGTTTGTTAAGACATAATTATTGGTGTACCCTTTTCAAGTAAAATATGTTTTCAGCTTTAGATTTAGGGTACAATCAAAAGTTTTCACCAATTAAACAGGTTCTAGTCCAATTCAAGTCCCATGTCACTGGTGTAAATGTCCAAGTCAAGCCAGATGGGACTTTGAACATTTGTACAAATCAAGTCTAAAGTCATAACATGAATGGCTTGAGTCCAACTCGTGACTTTAATGCGCACAAGGAATACTTACATTCACATTTTGGATATTTTTTGCAGGAATGAGGTTATTTGCAAAAATGACAGACAGAAGACAAATACAAAGTTGTTTCTTAAATACTGTTTTTATGTAGACAGACTTTGAAGTTGATGCTCTCTTAACTATCAGTCCATTTCATTTGTATGCTTAGAAGAAACGTGGGTAGAGCACCAAAACTGGGTCTAGCCCAGAGGCTCACATCTTCTTAAATCCGGCCCCGACGACATGATAAACAAAAGGAAAACAAAAAGTTGAAAACGGGCACATCTTTTCCTCGGTTTGTTTGTCTTTAATTTGCTGGAAAGTCGTGCCATCTCGGCCATGGTCTTTGCTTTGAGGATGTTGGGGGGAGGCTTGGACTCCTGGGGGTCCGTGAAAGCTGGCAGGGAGCTGACCACGCTGCCACTGCCTCTGAAAGGAATGTCTGGTGTGGCATCAGTCACTGCTGGCATTCTGGAGATGGCCTGCCAGTCCCTCATCATTGTGCCACAGCTACACACACACACACACACACACACACATTTAAACGCATCACACTCAGCTCCCACCCTGTGCAGGGTAGTGATAGGCAAAGGACGAACTGTACACATCCTTATCGACGCCAATGCAGATGAAACCTACAGACACGGTTCCTCCACACCCCAGACCCACTCGCTGCACAGTTGGCCACCATTAGCCGTCTTTTAGCTTTGACTGTCCTAAGGCTAAGGGGAGGTGGGGCACCGTTTCTCTGATTCGCTACGTTTCCCTGGGCTAAGAGGCCTCTAGGCTTACTGGGCCACGGAGACGCAGGCCCCGGCCTCCCTGGAGGCTCTCGGCCAACCCAGGCGCTTGGCATGGGTGGAACCACCCAACGGGAGCCTTCCAAGAGCTGTGGATGGCTAAGATATGTTTCCACCAAGGGCAATCCCAGTCATGTGAAATTTCGATGGATGAAAGGAATGTGCTTTCCTGGAGGTGGGTTGAATGGGAGTAAATCCAGCTGCTGTTTTCATGCTTTACCACGATGTCAGAGTATAGATAATAACTCAACTTTAATTAAAATCAAAGAGGATATCTTTACCATTGTTGTTTATCTTATCAAGACAAATGTTTTGATACAGAACAGGCAATGTAGGTTTACTGGTATACAGTATTTAATCAACAAGATGATGAAACAGCACATTGCAGTGACGTAATAAAGGGAAAAAAGTTGAACTAAAATGATGTTAGAACAGTGAAAGGCAACAAAGTGTTACAGCATTTTAGTTTTCTGGATGTTTGTTCCAGATTAGAAGGGGGATTAAAACTGAATTATGCTTCTCCATGTCTGGTTCTGATTTTGGCGCTGCAGAGTAGACTTTATGTATTTTGGTGCTAAACTGTTCAGTGATTTCTAAACTAACAAAGCATTTTGAAGTTTATTCTCTGAGACACAGGGATCCAGTGAAAGGACTCTAGAACTGGATCAGCTGTAATCTATGTGACTAAAGATAAACACGTGGATGAGTTTTTTAATGTCCTTTAATCCTATAAATGTTTTCCAGGTGATAGAAGGCTGACTTTGCAATTGTCTTTATGTGTCTCTGAAGGTTCAGGTCTCGGTCCATCACAACACTCAGATTTCTGACCTGATCGTTTCTCTTTAGGTCAGAAAAAACTACATTAGTTTTGTTTTTATTCAACTGGAGGAAGTTATAGCTCGTCTCCACATATTGATTATTTTCCACTGGGGTTGAATGGGTTTCTTGTCACCTGGTGTGTATCTTCCACATAATTATGGCGACTTCTGTTGTTACTGATTACAGTCTGAGCTAGCAGGAGGATGTAAATATTAAATAAGAGAGGGACAAAACAGAGCCTTGGGAAACCCCCACATGTGATCTTCATTACAACACACCGATGTGAAGTTACGCATTGACACGAAGACGTCTCTGTGGTTCAGGTAAGACTCAAGCCAGAAAAGTACTGGACCACAGTCTGACCCAGTTTTCCAGTCCTTTCAATATGTCATGGTCAACAGTGTTGAATGATGCAGGTGAAAACTGCCCCACCGCCCGTAACACCAAGCTTTGGGGGAAATCTTGTTAATTATTATCACTTTAAAAATTGACATGTTAAAATAGTTTGTGACTGGATTTTTCAGTTTTTTGGGTCTGTCAGTCAAAATGACAGACAATGAAAACTGTCCAGTGCAACCTGTGATCATGCTTCTTGTAAATGCACAACTAGTTCAGTTTATCTACTCTTGGGTCATTTATTAAGTGACTTCTATAAGCAGGTAGTTTCACTTGACTTCATTTAGGGGCTAAATACAAACACTAGTGATTTTTTTCCATCTACTCCATCAAAATGCTCCATTTTGTGCTGGTTTATCATGTAAAATCCAAATAAAATCCTTTCAAATTTGTGGTTTTTCGTGACGAACTATGGAAATGTTCAGTGCTTATTAATACTTTTCAATGTACTGTACTTGAAGACATAACAACACTGAAACATCCGTCATTGGTAGATCGGTGTACTAGATAGAGCAGTCAGTATTAATAAATGTTAAAACAATACAGAGCTAAAAAAAACGCTTTTAGCCTTTTTGTTATATTAATACTTCTACACCTACTGTGTTATTAGCATATTAAACATGATCAGTATATTTTTTTATGTCACCATGTCAAAGACATTCATTAAAGATGACACGTCCTCTAATCAATGGGGTAAAAGCACCCTGATGAAGGATTGCAGTAATTTTTAATGCAGACATGTTGTTTTTTTAATTCGCTCTGACTCCCCAGCCTTTGATGGTTATGATTAATATGGCCAGGAAATGTTTGTGAGCAAGACATATACAGCGATTCATCTGCAAAATAATCCAATCATTACCAACTAATGACAGAGGGGGGTGAAAAATGATGCAGTGGCTCCCCAACATGCATCAGGGCCCCATTGATGCCGAGGATTGGACGCCCCACCTGTCACAGCCACGCAGTAATTGCATTGTGGGCTCTCCCCTCTCCTCGGCTCGAGCTCCTCTCTTCCCCATCCGCTGCCATTCAGCTGCGCAGACAAAGCTTAATGAAGCCGTCTGACGAGGTGGCAATTACAGACTTCTGTCACTGTCACCGGGGGCAACCATGGAGGCGGAGGGGGTGGCGTAGGATATCTCACCCCTGAGGGTTTCTGTGCTCCCGCTGCGTTACGCTGGATGGTGGGGTGGCTAAGCTGCTGTCAAAGTCAACTGGAGAGAGCGAGCTGGATTAGAGGTTTACTGTGTGAGTGATTGTTAGAAGTGAAGTGAAGCATTGCGGCGTATGGAGACGTCTGTGGATTGATGGATGATCCGGTGACACTTCCACATTCACTTAAAAATGGAGTATATCGTTTCCATGCGCAGTCAGAAAAAATTATCCCCCACTGCTTTAGTAATTTCTTTTTTCTTTTACCCCAAATTTTTAAGAAAGAAAAAGTTCTCAGGGTTCCGGAGAAACGTTTTAATATTTTCCTCGTGTGAAATTTGACCAAAGCTGCTTGTTTTAAAACAGTGAAGCCAACAATTAGCTGCACTTTACCACCAAAATTAAACTAAAATGAATAAAACATTTCAAATATAGTACAGAAAAAGTGTCTTCAATTGGTGCTTTTCCATTAACTGTAAAATTGTGCAAATTGAAATTACAAAAATGAACTTGCTTAATGGAAACATGTCAATTTTGGAAAAACTTGCTAAAACGTTTCTGCGCTAGGAGGAGGTTGTTTTTCAGCTGTATAAAAACTTTTTCCCCATCACACGAGTCATGTGACCAACAGCCAGCTGTCGCTACAGGCGAAGAAGACAACAGGAAGTAGCTGAGGATAAGTTAATTTTTTTTAACAAAGTGCATCTGGCTCCACCATAGCTCTCACAACGTTGGATAGTTCATGAAAAGTTGTGCATCATTCAAAAGTGTTGAATCTTTTCAGACTACAGCTTAACCAAATCGCTGCATACGTAGCCGCTCCGCTTGGTTACGAGCGACTACGCAACGCCTGAACAAAGCGTCGACGTCTTTGTCTTCGGCTGAATTACAATCTCATGTAGCTGTTTACGTCTGATTTTAATTACCTATTGTGTGGACAAGTTTATTCACGTGTCATTTTAATTTAATTTCTTATTTAATGGAAACACAGCAATTGCAAAATTCTGTTGTTTTTTCCTTGGAAACGCAGCTAGTGAAGGTAGAAACTGGAATAATGGGTGTGCAAATTTACACCTGATAGTGGGGTAGTGGTCATGTTACCTGAAATTAGAAAACATTATTATGAGTGGTGCAATTTGTCACTATTATCTAGGGTTTTTATATGTACCAATATATCCTTCAGTACACTGTTTAGAGACAAAAAAAGTATGTGTTGTGTTTGGTTAAACATGTGGAAACCAGTTAATTTACAGGTTTTCAGTTGCTTGTTAACACAAATGGCAAATAAGCCGCTCAAATGGCAGCTACTCAGTGCATTTAGGCTGCCAGACATAGTGAGATTTGCTGATATTCAAACGATGCATCACAATGAGTAAAAACGGGGGATTTTTAATGGTTGTTGTACCATTGAACAAACGTTTCAACAGTTTCTGAATATTTAATAAACTGCTGGGGTCTCTCAGGTTTTCAAAAATGGTCCAAAAGGAGAAAATAGAGATTGTGCAGAAGGTGTGTGGACGAAAATGCCCGTTTGATGTGAGATCAGAGAAGAAACGGCAACCTGGTTAGAGAGGAGAGAAAGTCAATTTGCCATTCTGTTCAACCATTGCAAAGTGCTCAATAAGTAGAAATCTGAGTGGACTGAACGTTTGGATTATGCAATAAACCTTTTCAGACTGAAGCATCCGGCAAGAATATAAACTTCAGTTCTTCTTTTCTATTTTGCAAGCTGGACTCTGTGCCATGCTACATTTATATCCTGTAGTATGATTAGTCCTACTCAAATCGGGACATTTTAGATGTGCAGTAGCTGTTGAACGGGTGGTTTTATATATTAAAACAAACACATTATTTCTATTTATTTTCCAATCTCAGTGAATTTACTCAAACTAAAACCCTTTACCAGGGATGTGTGTTGAGTGCTCAGAGTTTACCTCCCTACAGTAGAAACTGGTGCTGCGCTTACTTTTAGGATTTGTCTCATATTTTCCGATAACATTCAGTGAAACTCGGTGTCATCGGGTTTCTGTCTTTCTGCCTGATGAAACTGAAATTGAACAGTTTCACAACAATGTGTTAAAACGGGCTTCCCACTCCTGCACAGATGCAGCTATATACAGGAACCTCTCAACGATTAAAGAGTTGCCTTAAAACAAATTCTGCAGCTGTTTAGATATTTCTGGACGCGGAGAACGTGTTGGCTGTAGGTAAGAAGCACGAAGCTGCGACATTCGGCCCGAACCATTCAGTCAAGGTAGAGGATCCATATTTTGTTGTTGTTGTTGTTTGTACTGTATCACGAAGAGTTTGGTTCTTAGCTGTGATGTTGTGACTAATGTTGTTGATGATGTTGTAGCTCAGAAATGTTCGCCAAATTTGGATTAATGAACCTGTACAGACAAAATCTGCCTCTGTGTTCAGAGTAAATCAAAGAAGGTTGACTTTGAAAACAACCCAGTAGATGCATATAAAATCAGAAGGAAAAAAACCCATCAAACATTTTCTGAAACCAGTCACTTTCTTTATAAATATTGTTATACAGCTAAAGCAAAGTTGTCTTCATAATTGTTTATTCATTCTGCCTAACGGTGAATTTGTTCATGATTTAAACAAGTACCATAAACCATAAGAGATTCGTCACCGTGCAGATCAACGTGTTTGAATAACAAGGACAAAAGGTTAATTAATTGTCTGCATTAATGTTTAAACTTCAGCTGTGTTTGCAGGGTGGTTGAGGCCTCACACTCCTGCAAGCACACGCAGACACACACTCATATTTATATCTCCGTTTAACATCAACACATATGTTGCCATAGCTACATCATGCCTACCTGCCCTATATAATTATGAGATTCCATGACGTGGTTTTTGCACAAAGACTATTGTAAACACCACTTTTGTCTCCTTCCTGCATCGCTTTCTGATCTACTTTACTGGGAAATGACATTTTCAGTAGCAGAGCAGTAGCAACTTTCAAATAAGTGATTTTTAAATTTTTTTTACCAAACATGCCTCAATATTCAAGTTTTTGCCTTGTTAATGATTTATTTCCCCCATCATAAAGAAATGTAAGGTGTAGGAGCAGCTAATAGCTTTTCACACAGAGCTAAAATACCAGTACCTTAGCATTTGTTGGATAGAAAACAGTTTGATTTGATCAATTCAGAATCTCCCAGCTGACCTTTTCCTTCTGCTCATTCGTCACTCATTTATTGGAATTTCAGATTAACCTGGAGCTAATCTGAAATCCCCAGTTGACCTAATATGTGTGATTTTGTTCTGTGGTAGGAACCCAGTCCATTAAAACTTGATACCATGTACGTCAGAGACTCCCAGCAGGGGGTTTTGCAACCAGAATGAAAGACGGCTTGGTGGTGGAGTTTAACCAAACTGTTAAAGAATGTGAAGGACTGGATTTCTAACGAGCCGTTGCAACTGGAACCGCATCAAAGCGTATAAGCAGTGGTGTCACTATGATGATGAGTTTAGCCGCTCTTTTAGGGGAACCAGAACCTTTACAGGGGACCTACTATGAAAAATTCACAATTTGCATGTTTCTGTACTTCCATGTGGTTCTCAGCTGCTTCTAAAAAAAACCCACCCAGACTTTATTTTTGGCAACAAGTTAATGTGTTTTGGTGTCTGGAAAATGAGTTGTTTCAAAAACATCCTGATTGTTAAGTCACATTCGACTGGCACTGCTCTGTCACCTAGCAACCCCAGCCCATCTCTTAGCAGCCCAAGTGGAGCTCCAACACTTTAGTCATCTGGTTTTACCACTGTATACGCTATACAATGGCTGCTGGAAAAGAAAAGTGTTTTGTTATCGACTCACCATCTAGTTCCCACTTTTTGCATTCTTGTTGGTTGTGCAGAAGGCTGCACTGCTGCTTTTCAAAGATGTATGGTTGTATAATTATGGATTTGATTGCAGCCATTTTCCTGTGCAAGTGTAAACGTTGAGTTGGCAGTGTGACCAGTAGCAGCTTTTTTAATTTAAAGTGACAAGAGGACCTAAAACAGATCATTCTGAAAGAAGCTCAAAGTTATCAGAACTGACCAAACTAAAATCTCATCATCCAACAATGATTTTGTGTAAAAAAAAAAAAAAAAAAAAAAAAAAAAATCTAATAAACATGTTTTGCTTAGTCCATAAATCTATCCTAACCTGTTCAAGGAAGCATAATAAGTCACTTTTTAAAATCCATTCCATTTTTATGTCGTTTTTCATGGCACACTAACATGCTAACTTTAATTAATGCACAAAAAAATCTAGTTTTGAAAGACTTAAAAGGGTTATGCTGTGTAAAATTGACTTTTTTTTTTGAGTGTTATGATGTTATTCCCTCATCAAAAACATACCTGGAATGTTGCTTTGATTCTTTCATGCATGTTTGAGAAATCCTTGAATCTCCAAGCTACGCCTTTCCACGTAGCTCCTTCAGACTAGTGGCAGCAGCAATTAGCAAACACCTGGAGGAACTGAACATCCATCACACAAACTACTATTTAGCAAAACATAAACAACTTAACGGAGAAGTGTTGTGATGATGTACTGAAGGCGGAGCGTCGGAAAGAGCTGGGGCTTCTTAAAGAGACAGAGACCCAATTTGAAGGCGTCGAACTGCGAAAACAAGTTTCTTTTAAGTCATGTCTGGTGCATCCTGCATTTTTATAACAACTGGAGACAACACAGTGACTTGATTGTTTATGTGCCTGGAAAAATACGTACTACTGTCCCTTTAAGCAGAATCAGGCCAGGCTGTTTTCTTTGATTTGAGTGAATCAAAGTTACCAAAGTCGGGATAATAATGGCGACCCCGTTAGTCTGAATCTGCATTGAACTAATAACGTATTACCCGAAGCCGCTCGTCAGAACCCATCAGCGAGACGCGGACAGACGGAACCGCTCTGGATGTCTGGGTTGTGTGTGACTGAATAATGAGCGCACAATCTAACTCAGGAGACGCAGAGAGCAGGGAGAGTTCAAACTTAGAGTTTTTCAAAGTCTGCGTCTCTTTCCCAAATTATAGAACTGCTGCTATAAGTTGAATAATATTTCCTGACAGAAACAATTTACACTTGATGGTGAATTGAAATGACTCAGAGTTAAAATCCCCCTGAAATATCAGCACATGCAGACGCTTTGGTTTCTCTCTCATCTCTTCGTGTCTGTCAGTGATTCATGTTTTACAAGTGAGTGAAAATTTCCCTGTTGCCTTCCACCTGGTTGCAGCAGACAGCCGTTGCTAAATCCCACCCACATGTTTGCACCAAATTACCAGCAATCAATCTGTTATTAGTTATCCCGACTCTCCGACTTCTGTCTCTTCTCAGCAGTCGGCGCTAAACTGTGATTGGCAAATTTCAGAAGTGGACTTGAAACGTCTGCATTACTGCGGCGTCAGCTCCGCAGCTCGCAGTGGTGTTACGCGTAACAAGGGCTATTAATGAAGCCGAGCCACGCGTGACTGCAGTTCCTCCGTGCTTCTCCGTACTGAGGACTCAGTTGTGTGAGTTTGGATCAGTCTAATCACGTTTGTTTAATTAAGCACAGCTAATAGACTCTCCAGGAGTCGGAGCGTCTTGCTGCGACGGCGCCGCTGTGTTGAGATGCATGTCAAACACAGAGTCTCCCGCTGCGCCGCGCTGCAGGACGAACCCGAACGTACGGCCATGTTGACAAGCTACAGGCGACATCCTGAAGGGAAGGACGTCAGTGGAGCGGATTTAACTTTTCTCCGGACAGAAAACAGATCCAAAAGCACAAAACTGCGTTCACACTGCAGCCTGAAGTGACCCAAATCAGATCTAAAATTTTTTTGGCCTTTATTCGACCTGTATCTGATCTTTTCATGACAGTCTGAGCAACACAGATGGGATTTTAACTTAGTTGACGGTTATTTCTGTCAACGAGTTTGAGCCCTAATCCAGAATGAGCCCAGTTTTTCTTCAGTATGGACAGAGACGGTGATCTGCTCCGAAACATTTAAGCTTGACTGAAACTTGCAACCGTGCACAAGCCAAAAACCTTCTGGAGAAAAGTTTAATGACTGGAAAAAACAAATATGGAGTCCAACCGATTTCTGGAGCGTGCTTAACGATCAGATGTGTTTCAGGAAATTATTCAGTTAGATGAACTTTTACTGATTCTTCAGAGAACAGTGGTCAGATATTTTCAGTTATTCCCAAAGTTTGGTTATGGCTCATAATATTTTCCCCCATTTTTGTTTTTCAAATGCATTGAAGTCGTTTGTAGTATGTAATCATTTCACCCTGAAAATCAGACATTTCAAATCAATTATTAACTCCAAATTAATCCAACATCCTTGTCCAGTGCTCCAGGCAGATTATTTAACTTATAACATGGAAAAAATTGTCTTACAAGTGAAATAATTCGCCAGTGGAACTAGTCATTTCTCATCAGTATTAAGGAATTTTTGACTCAAAACAAGCTCTTATATCTCGTTGAAAAGTTTCTTGTAATCTAGTTTAGTTTTACGCTGAGATATTTGGACTGAAAATAGATCAGAGTACTTGGTAACGTTTTGTGTTTTTGCAGTGTAAAACACAAAACAACAACTCAAAATTAATGTGTTGTAAGTAAATAATTCCTTAATATTGATTAAAAAGTACTAGCTTCACTGGAAGATTATTTTAAACAAGCAATTTTCTTTTCCTGATTATAAATGAAATAATTTGCCAGTGGAACTTGTAATTTTTCATCTTATTAAGTTATTGACTCATATTTCTTGCTGAAAAGTTACTTGTAAGTTATTTTTGTCTTATTTCCAGTGTTATAAGATAATTGCTCTAGAAATAAGCTAAAAATACTCGGTAAGACTTTGCGGTTTTGCAGTGTGGTGATGTTAACACACATATACCCACATTTAGGTTCATTAAGCTTAATGAACCTTTCGCAGAAGTTTTCACACCTGCTGTCTAGTTGCTCCCCTGACAAGCAGATTAAAGTCATCTAATAAGTTCAGGATGTATAAAATGTTGTAAAATTACCTGTGAATTCACACTTAGAAGACGCAGCCTGTGAGCATATTCAGGTTGTGTACGTTGTGCTTTATTATAATAGCTAATACCTTTTCCCATTATGTAGTCTGATGATAAATCAAAACAGGATTAAGACTCCACTAAGGTTTAGATAATCAGCCAGAACAGGAAGGTCTGAGCAGCATATTGGCAACGTCTTCCCGGTGGCTCGACATTATATGAAGCTTTGTGAGGAAGTGCACAGGCAGGTCTTGGTGCTTTAATAAAGCGGTGGCAGCAAATCACCGCGCTTGGCTGCGTGTGGTGACAGCAGTGGCATTGCCTGCAGGGTGTGAAGCCTGCAGAGGGACCTCAGTGCAGACCTGCTGGGGCAAACGCAACAGCTAATTCACTAAAAGGTAACTTTGAAAACTCAAACGTTTTAATTCGGTTCACTTTACTTATCCAGGACCAGTTCAAAATGTCATCTAAAGGCAAATAATAACTGTTTTAAAGTTGAATTCATGTGGACCTTGGATAGTCGTGGTGGGCCGGATTTGGCCCGCAGACCTTCAGTTTCACACCCGTGATAAAGACAGACTCAAATGAAATCGTATACTTTCTCTTTCATTTCTACTTATAATGAAATAATACTGCCAAACTCAGCTTTTAATGCCAATTTGTTAGAAAAAGTCGTTAACTTTGCTAAAATCCATCATGCTGAGCAGGCATGTGGCGACAGTGGAAAGTAACCAGCAGGAAAAACAATCTGCCATCATTATTGTTTTGATTTCTCTGGTTTTATTTATCTTTGTCTCTAGGGTTTAAAGGGCCACATAACTAGTTATGGCGGACCAGATTTGGCCCTCGGGCCTCGAGTTTGTCACCTGTGACAGACAGATTCAAATTAAATTGCACACTTTCCTTTTCATTCCTAGATTTAACACAATAATGCAGCAAAACTGAGGTTTTAATGTCAGTTTGTATCTACAAAGTGTTTGATCTACACTGAAAAAATAAAACAGTTGATCCTTGAACTTAAAATCGAATTAAGTTCACCCAAATAAATATATTAAGTTTATTACGTTGTAACTAAATTAAGTTGAACAAATTTAATTCGATTACACGTAACAAATTAACGGAATATTTTCTTAAGTTGGAATCTAGTTTTTCAGTGTAAGTTAACTTTCTTTATAATGAATTATGCTGAGCAAGCATGTGGCGACAGTGGAAAGTAACTTTAACAGGAAACTAAATTCGCAGAACCTTAGAATAAACTCTTTTGTTTTTTATTTATCTGTTTTTATTCATATTTGTTTTGGAAAAGATGAAGGAATTGAAATTGAATCTAATTTTGGTATTAAAAATACAGTTTCGATTCTTGATCTGAGCTGCTGTCAGATCGTTGCAGCTACATTTTTCCAAATCTCAGTGTTTATCCAGTTCTGAACCAGAAACATTAGGTTTAAAATTAACAATAAAAGTGACAATAACAACTATTTATTTCTTCTTTTGCATAAAACTGAATGGCTCTGACTGCGTCGTATGACAATTAATGACCCACAAACACAAATCCTGCTGCAGAAAAACATTCCTATTTGGACACCAGTCGCATAAAGGAGTTTGATTTGTATCACTAAGCTGTGTATTTAATAATATTTTTAACGTTTGTTGATACTCTCAATAAAAAACACTTGAGATATGGACAGTTTTGTGTTTTTAAAATATCATTAAATGGAATTTATTATGTCAATAATAATAATAATAGGAATTTATCACAAAAATGATAAACGATGCGCTAAACGCCCAGCTGTACTTGAGACTATATGGGTTGGACTGTTGCTCATCGGACCAAAGTTTTCGGATAAAAGTAAATTTTGCGTTTAATTTGGAAATTAAAGTCTCAAAATCTGGAGGAAACATGATGAGGAAGAGAAGTTTCTTCAGTTTGGTTCAAAAATACAGACTTTTGTTCTGTTATAAATTAAACTCTGGTGTAAAGTTACAGTTTATGAAAATACTCTGGGTGTGAATTCCTGCATTTAAAGAACATTTAAATGTCTTTTCCCATCTTAAAATTCAAAGAAATAAAATTTTGGGCTTTTGTTAGCTGCAGATGAACATGTAATGAATCTGCACAACCTCTGATTTCCACTTTTTGAATTGTACTTTTCAAATTAAACATATTTCTCTATGATATTCCAATTTGCAGAGTTGTTCCTGTAATTGACAAAACCCAAAATTTCAACAAGTTCTGGAAGAAGAAAAAGGCAGGTGATCCGAGGAAGGCGAGAGGTGAAAATCTGGTGCTGATCCAGACTAAACCCTGCAGACAAGTCCTGGTCTTCCCAGGAATCCTTGCTGAGCTTTAAAAGCAGAATAATTACAAAAGAGCTGCAGAAGAAAGTTGCAGAGGCAAACCACAAAACCAGATCAACTAAACAGCGACGGAGCATTCCACATTTAGACGAGACGTCTGTCTTGTAGCTCTTGGGCATCTTTCTGAGACAAATTACTTTCTGTAGTCAATAGCCTGTAATTAAAATATACCCACTTGATGGAGAGAGAGCCGCGTCTTTCTATTTAGTTATGGGTTGGAAAGATTAATTCTGGGGTGTATAACCCTTGCAATTTTCCAAGTGCTATTTATTGTTTTCACAGTGGGAACAAAAAAAAAAAAAATGCAGATGATTAAAAGTCTCAGCTCAAGGTCTGCTTTGATTTGTTTACACTTCACACATGTTTGTTTTAGTGCTTTATCGAGCCTTCTTTATGCTTCGGAGGCATAGATGTGCATTAACAATCTGAATTCGGAAAGCTCTCGCACGTCTAATAAAGCCGGCTGTGTTTGGAGGGCAAAGGTCAGGGTTTGTTGGGTTTAAATGAAAAGTGTTGGCGCAGTAAACCTGAAGGCAAAACTGGAGCCTCAAAAGAGTCTTAAAGAGACAGGATAGAGAGGAGGGGTCGCCATTAGCTGCCCTCCGCTTTTCACTGCTGAAATGAGGCTCACTGGGCCCCCTGGTGGTGACATTCGGTCTCACACCCACATTGAATTGTTGCATTAATCAGAGGCTGCATTGAAAATCACCAGCTGTTGTCATCCGCGATGAAAACATCCCCAACTTAGCATGAATTTATAATTACGCAGAAAGCAAATCTGAATCTCTTTACTGGAACTTTTCAATTCCCATTTCGACTCTCCCAGGAGAGAGAAGCTGGTGTGAATCATTCACAGAGATTCAGTGTGTGTGAGGGAGATAAGGCTCTTTTTTTTTCTTGTTTTCGTCTCTTTTAATGCAGATCTCACATACTTCATAGTGAAACTTTTGTGGAGTCCCAAAACCACAACAAATGAACTTTTCTGAGAACTATTTGTACACATCAGTTACGATAAGGACTCCAGAGTCTCTGCGTCTCCTCTGATAAATAATCTCAGCATAGGAATAATAAAAAAAAAGAAAGAAAAGAAAAATAAATCTAAACATTGTCCAAACCAAAACCCTCTCCGCTTCACTAATTCTAAATTTAACACCAAGTGTAAATGAAGTGTAAATGCAGAAACGGATCAGTGTGTTGTTTGTGCTAAAAAAAAAAAAAAACGCGCTCGTATTGGAGGTAAACAGCTGCGTTACCTGTGGGCTCCTGCACACCTGCTACTGCGGAGCAGTTGGCCTGTGCACAGATGCAAACTGTCAATCATCTCCACGCAAAAAAAAAAAAAAAAAAAAAACCAAAAAAGAAAAAAAAAAAAAAAAGGCATCCACGCACACACACAGACACGCACGGGAATGCGCGCAAAAGTTCCAGAGCGTGGCACAAATTAAGAAAATAAAAAATAAAACGAAATAATGTGTAACAGAAGCCCAGACAACGCAGAAGAAATCCATTCAAGATTTTACCTAAACAACAAAAAAAAGTCTTATATAAAGAGGATTATTGTGGAAAAAAAAATACAAATGAAAATTAGGAAAAGAAAAATTAGATTCATCTTAATGAAGTTAAAATGTTCCCGATGGAGACAATTTAATTTACAACTCCGAAAGTTCAGAATTTCCCCACTAATTACCGGAGCTCAATTCTTTGAATTTCTTTCATTTTCCGAAATCGGTCCATTTATAGTTTTGTAAATCTGTTCAAATAATAATGATAATAATAATGAACATATTTATCTCACCTGTTCTCTGAACCTTTCGGTTAAAAACAGTTCTTTAAAAAAATAAATACAAATAAATATACAAATAAAAACCCGGTAATCCCGCGCCTGGCTGTAATAATCTTTTAGATGTTTTATTTCTTGCTGCTCGGCCCCGCAGGTTTGAGGAAAAAAGGCAACAGCTGATGGATTCAGAAACGACGCATCTGAAATGTTTCCTGCAGAATAAACAGAATATTAATCGGGATATTTTCCCCACTAAAAGCTTTGTTCAAACTGGCGAAATTAATGAGATAAAAACAGGCAAACATTTATGCTTTTTTATTATTATTAATTTTATTACTACTTATAACTAAAAAGTTATTTGCACGCACTTTTGCGCTCTTTCCTGCACTGGAGATGGCTGAAGGTTCCGCACAGGTGTGCGCAAAAGCTGCGCGTAATCCGCTGCTTATCAGGATTTATTTTTATTCTCTTTTTGTTGTTGTTGATTCAACCTTTCTCCTCTCCTTGACATGCAGACATGTGGTGTGTAAATGTGAGAATGGACGTGAATGAGTGAGTGAGAGTGAGTGAGTGAGTGAGTGAGTGAGTGCGCCGCTCTCTCTCCCCTCTGCGCGTCCCCGGATACCAAAGTGGGGCAATGAGACGAGCCGCGCCGCAGCTGGCAAATCATCGATTTGAGCATCATGCGAACGGGGAGGGGCGCTCCGTTTACCTGCCACCCCTTCATCTCAAAGCAGCCCTCCTTCCTCACATGCCGCCACTCTTCTCTCCTCTCCTCTCCTCCACTTCACCCACGCTGCCCGCAGCGCACGGTTGTTCGCGTTTTCTGCTCCGTGTGCGCTCCTTCAACTTCAACCTCTCCCCGCCTGTGCGGTCTCCACAAGACCACCCCCCTCCTCCACCTCCTCTTCCTCCTCCTCCGCCTCTTTCTCCTCCTCATCCGTCGGACTTTTGACTTTTCAGAGCAGCTTTTCCTCCCACAGAGCAGTCGCCTATTTTTGGATCTCTCGCCGCGGTGGAGCGCTGAAACGGGGAGGCTGTTCAACTTTTGATGGAAAACAGGAGGTCGAGCGGCTGCTGACTTTAAAGGTATGGAGCCACACAGCCGCACATGGCCGCCCTCAGCTGATCGGGGTCATTTAAAGTCTCACCATCAGAAAAACAAAACAAAAACAAATAAGGTGCGTCTCCTTTAAATGAGGATGATCAACTTTTGCGCATATTTTCTTCCCAAATCTAAAATGTATTCACTGAAATTCACTTATTTAGGCAGGTGGATGTTTTGAAGTGACATAGCTGCACATTCATGAAATTATACTCAATATAAGGAATAAAATAAAAGCGATATAAGAGGACTGCATTTCTGTTTCAGAAAGTTGTAAAAGCCAGAAAACTCGGTGAAAGTTGACTAAAGTCAGGTGAATGTTGCACACCTGTCACCTCATGTTTCCGCCTCACTTTAAAAATGATCCTGAAATAATTGTTCTTCATATTTTGATTTCCTTCCCACTGAAAAACCGTGAAATCTTTCAGACGTTGTTTGATCTGAATCGTCTGTTCTGTGAAAAAAATGAGTCACATTTTGAGTTTTAAGATGAAGAAGTGATGCTGCTGTTTGTAAAAAAAACGAGGACGGATTCTGATGTTTACATTTTCAAGAGATTTTATTGAATCAGGTCGGTTGTAAAACTAATATGGAGTTTTTTGGGGGGTAACAGATCAAACAGGTGAAGCATATTTTGACATTTTAGTGTTTGAGCATACTGACATTCATGTGCTAAGAGAAAACTAATAACAGTGTTTATGTGGAAAGACAGCAAATGTTTGTATTTACAACTCAAGTTTTATGCGTCCTGGACTCACCTCATCGTCTCTCCTCTGCTCACTCTTTCTCTTCGCTGCTTGAGTCAAACTTTTTTTAATTTAATGTCACAGCAGTAAAAGTTTGTCAGTCTGACTGGGTGTCAGCGAGTCCAGTGAGATGCAGAGATGCTGCTTCTTCCCCTGTGGCTGTGCGGATGAATTAACAACCAGAACACTGTGCAGGTTGTGTGTGTGTTTTTTTGGACAGGCAGATAGGAGTGTGTGTTGCCGTCTTCTGTTGTGCGTGGGCACCGCTGCTCTGTGGTGTGCAGCCTTTTAAAGGTTTCACTGTCTGCTCCTTTAGAGAAAAGAAAAAAAAAAGCTGACATTTCACACAGGCAGCGGCTCGGCCACTGGCTTAATCAAGATCGCTCATAAATAGACGTCAGCAGAAATGCAGGTTTGACCCGATGACTCAGAGACCCGAGCAGATGTGTCAGATTGGACTATTAGTCGGGGATTTTCATGAATAATCGTGCGAGCGAACGTGCACCGGTGAGATAAAGCGTGGCACTTTCTTTTGCATGTGAGAAAACGGATCATGGCGAAGAACCGGTGATTTTTCTCCTTTTATCTTTGCAGATCTCTGGCAGCTCAAGGTGCTGTGGCTTATCTGGTCAGTACCGTTGAGAGCAGCAATTCACACACACACCAACACAAAGAGCCCTTTTCCTGTCTCAGGCTTGCCATGTGTCACTTCTTGTAACATAGCCTTCTGACAAAGGCGAAAAGCCTCGAGAAGAACAACTTCTCAGTATTACTCCTCGGCTTTGAGAGAGAGAGCTCCTCTTCAACCACTTTTTATCAGTTTGTGGTCGGGAAAGTGGCACAAAGATGCACCTCTTTCTCACACACACACACACACTCACACACACGTGTCCCCAGGCGGACACGTCAACATGCTTGGCGAAATCTGTAAACTTGCTTGGCAGGAATGATAAGAATCAGAACATGAGGATGGCTGAACATGACTGCCAGGTCACAACGATGCGGCAGCGGCGGAGAGTAAAACATCTGTCACAGCTTATTAACCATGTGATAAAATCCCGTTTCTCTTCTTACAATAACCGCTCTGTGATTTACAGTCAGCGGGCTGATCTCGGGAAAACAATTGCAGGGTTTCCACCTTTCTTTCCTTCTTTCTTTCTTTCTTTCTTTCTTTCTTTCTTTCTTCTTTTAACTTGCAGGTACAACCTTTGTTCTTCATCGTCTTGGTTTTGTTTTCATTACGACTAATCGAAACCAGAGCACGTTGCATTTACTGTAGCGTAGTAGTGTACGAGCAGGAAGTCGGCTCGTGATGTGCGCCGAGGCGTTTGTGCAGCCGTGATCCCAGCCAGCGTCTGGGATCGGTTCGGACTGCGTTCTTTGGGGATCATCTGATGGTTGCTGAGCTCCAGAGTCTGTTCCCGTGAACACGAGGGACCAATTAGTGAACACAAGACAAAACAAAAATTTAAAAACCCAGCGCTTGGTTCTGTTTTCTGTTTTATTTTGTTTTTATTTGTTCCCAAACTCACACCTCAAAGTAGAGATGCACCAGTCTGGGTTTTCCAGGCCAAAACTGATTCCTGTTTTTATTTGCTATTCTGGTTTTGAACGAGGAAAACTCATTAAGAGTTTAAAAAAAAAAAAAAAGAATCAGCAGTATATTTTTTCCTTTTATGCTTGATGTGTTGCAGTTCCTAAAACGTAGACTTAAAATGTCCAGTTTTCTTTTAAGTCCTATTTTGTTTCTGAGTTTTATAACATAAGAGTCAGAAAATGTGCTGCAGGTTTAGTGATAGACGCCAGAGTTTAGAATCCATCAGTCAAAATGAAGAAATTTCTAAATTAAATCATTAAAACTCGTCTTATACTCCAGATTTTCACGTGATTTTAGTCAAACTTAAAGTGCATGCTGTCAGTTGATGCACTTACTGACAGAAAACTTACGTTTTTTAATGCAATTAATGGATATAAAAAAGGAAAATGAGATTTTTAAAAATATGTATTTGACCTGTGGATCAGGGTTTTTTCTCCTCCAAGGATTTTGACGCGTTAAAGAGAAAAAAAAAGGAGCTGCGTGCTGTTTATCAGAAGTAATGAATTTAATACATAATCTAGATTTATGCACCAAATCATATGTTTTTAAGCTTTATTGGATTTTTCTTTAACTAAAAAACCTGTATCAACATACATGCTGCTGGCTGTGATTTGTTCCTTTTTTAAAAACTGACTGTTTGGTATTTTAAAAGCTGATTCTGATCCCACTTCAAATGGCTGGTGCATCTCAATCAAGCTAAAAATAAAAAGGAAGAAAAAGCCTCAACTAAAAATGTTAAATTTCCGCCTCCATCTCCCTCTCTGAGTTGAGACTTCTCCTGAAATTCTTCCATGTTCCCCTTCATCTCTCTGGTGTTTGCAGAGATTTTAGAGCTGAGGCTGATATCTCGTCTAAAACCATTAATCGTCCTTCTCTGCCACCTCGATAATTATCGCTGTGGCAAAATAACAGCTCAGCAAACAGTGAAATTATACCTGCGGTAGGGAGTGGAGTAAATACCTGTTTTAGCCGCCAGCAAGTGTATTTATTAGACTGTCGCCAGTAAATAAGAGGCCTGTCTCGCTTCTTTTTTTTTTTTTTTCCGTGTTAAATGTGTGGCTCTTTGGGGATTCGGTGTGTGCACGCTCCTCAGTGTAGAACAACTCTGTCAGACTGCTAATAGAGGAGAAAGATAACAATGATTTTCTTCATCTACGGCATGTTGCAGCTAGTTTGTGGAGAAGGGAAAGAAGAAAAAAAAAGCTTGGCGCTTGGCGAGTTAATAGTGATTGCTGCATTCCTGGGCTGGAAATAATGAAAGATACCAACACCCCCCCCGACACCAGCAGCAGCTCTGCTGTCAGATACAGACATGCCACCCTGACTGCATCAGGAGCTGCAGCTCATTTTGTCATTATGTGAAACTTTATTTTTTTATAGGAAGCACAAAAACCCAGCGAGGTTCTGCTGTTGCAACATGTTTGGTTGCATTTATTTTGGTGTATGTTTTGCATACTGTTGATCCAGATTCCTCGGCTTGCTGATAAAAGCCTCACATTGTCTCGGCGTCCTCAGAATGGGCTCGGCGAGTTGCGCTCCGAGTCCGTCATCTCGGTTTCGTCACGCTCCTCCAAAGTGACATTCCTCCTGCTCGCCTTCTTTTCTCCCTGCTTCTTATTTCCTGCAATTAAAGGATGCGTGCATGCAAGTTTTTCACGATTCAAATCACATTACACGTCCCACCGTATATATTTTCCCTTCTTCCTTTTTTTTTTTTAAACCACATTGTCTTTTGTTGTGCTGCTTGTCTTTATCCAATCTGTGTAGGTTTTTCCAGAATCCTTTTGTTTGGGGGAGGAAAAAAAGGAGCGATTTGGAGGAAAGCGCATCCCGCTAAGATCAGGTTGTTAATACCCACCCACGTACCCCAATGAAACAATTTCAACACACTGTATTCTCTCCGCCTGACACACACACTTGCCTTAACAACTGTTTTGTTCGTCAGGGGATGGATGATTTATCCTGTGACGAGGGATTAAATCTGCACAGAAAAAAACACAGATAAAGAGGCGCATCTTTCAGAAAGAGACTCTTGTCAGGAGCAGTTTGCCTCCGTTTCTGTCAGGCGTCACTTCCTGGCTCACCTGCAACTCTTTCCCTTGGGATTGCTCCGTTTAAAAAAACCCCAGCTGGACATGCTGACCTTCCTCACCCCTCGCTCACAAAGCCAGCTCCTCATCCTCCGTCTCACGCACACAGACACTCCCCTCCCTTCACCGCCTGTCTGGCTGTATTAATTGTTAATTTGTTGCGATCCACGAGGCAGAAATTAGAGTTTGATTATTCGGTCATGTGAAAGGCCGACCCGTCCGGCCTGCAGTGGCAGAAAAGTCATTTTCTGTTAAAAGAAACTGCTCCGCCTCTGATGCCTGTTGATTGTCTGGCAGCTAATTGGTTCTGTAATCTAATAAAGCGAGAGCTGAGAGCGGGCCGGTTCGGACACAGGTTGATTTCAGAGGAGTCGCGGGGAGTTTTGAGGCGTTCGGAGAGGCGAGGCGCGGCGCAGCCTGCACGCCGGAGCCGAGCGGATGTTCGTGTACATGCGTGGGAGTTGCAGCGTGTACAGTGCACGCCGCGCACTTTAAAGGGGGGTGACTGTTGAGAAGCCGAGTGTTTGCGGTGTGAGAACGTTGTTGTTGTCTTTTCGTCTTCCAGCGCAAACGGTTCTGGTGTTTGTCGGCGCAGCGTGGCAGGCGGAGGCCGAGCGGCGTCAGGCCTTGATGTCAGCTGACCCGAGGAGGAGACCACTTGCTCTGCTGCTATTTCTGTCTTCTTCATGTGATTATAAAACAATTAAAGACTCGGGAACTGACTCTCGGTTCATCATGCCCCCCCCCTGTTCCTGTTTTCTGCTTCCTCTGGCACCACAACATGGACATAAATGATCAAAATCACCTTCTTTTCAGACGGTTCTACTTGCTTATCTGCATCCACAACATGTAAAGTCTTTTTAAGGAAGTTGTGATAAATGTGTTTTATAATTTTTGGGGAGTTTTATAGACCTCTCTGGGAAGACGCACTGCAAAAACACAAAATCTTACCAAGTATTCTTGGTCTAGTTTCAAGTGGGAATAATTTAGTATACTTGAAATAAGGCAAAACAAACACAAAAGTAGCTTTTCTGCAAGATATTGGAGCTATTTTAAGATCAGTAATTCCTTAATACTGATGGTTTCACAGGAAGATTATTTCACAGTATTTTTCCCAGGTGAAAGTGAAATAATCTGCCAGTGGAACTTGTACTTTTTCATCAATTTTAAGGAATTATTTGCTTAAAACAAACTCGTATATCTTACTGAAAAGTTACTTTTAAGTCAGTTTTGTCTTACTTCAAGTGTACAATGTATTTGCAGTAGAAAGTAGGCAAAACACTTTGTAAGACTTTGTGATTTTGCAGTGCAGTGCATGCCAGTATTTATTTCAACAAACCCAAATTGGATCCCATAATTCTGAATTTTATGGGATTTCTTTTTACTTTTCTAGATCAAATTTCTTCGAAATTAGAAAAAAAAACAATTTGTTCAGTTTTATTTGACTTTATTTCCACTTCCAGTGTCTGTATGAGGCTCGTCTGCGCCCCCACTCACAGAGGCGTCTTTTTGACACATTCCTCGACAGATTTATTAAAATCCTCCGCAGTCTCTAATAAATAACACCATTATGTTTGCGTTATTGTGGGAGACGCTTCAGAGTCGAAACCGGTGGCGGAGCTTAGCCCCCATGCTGTTTGTGTTTGCCGCTCAGACTAATTTGTATTAGGAGGCAAATAATCGTATTAATGCCCATTAGAGGCATCACAAGTGGCGAGCATGAAGACATCACAGACACCTACGTGCTGCGAGCGGCGGCGGCGCGGCACGGCTTCGCGTGACGCGCTAAATAAAGACGCTCCTCGACGCCGAGCCAACTGTGATGTGTTTTCTTAGTCATGTTCTCCCCCCTTTGTGTGCTGATTGTTGGTGTCTTCTTTAAAGAAATGGGCTTAATGAGACGTAAACGTGAGGCTTTTACCCAGCAGGCCAAATGTGATACACAGATAAGCGTTACCTTTGATAATGCACACTCTGCAGGTGGTGCAGATATTCTGTCATTTCTCATGACGTCTTTACAAATGTGGCCATCAGGCATGAAAAAAAGAGAAAAAAAAGATCCTGCCTGCGCAGTCCAGAGGCCTGAACAGAGCTAAATCTGCATTCAGAACGTGATTATGACAGCACAAGACTAGCATGTTTTAAAACCAGCTTTCTCTGCTTCAAAGCCTTTTTTTTTTTCTTGCTCCTCTTTTCTGCGAGATACAAAAACCGCTATATGTTAATTGATAATCAGCAGTGTTGATTCAGTGGTGCATTCAGTGCAAATCTGTGCCCTTCTGGATGTCAGAGGGTTTCTGCGAGCCGCGCTCGGTGCCAAAGCCTCGCCTGGCAGTGGCGGCACCTGTTGGCTGGTGCCAAGGCCTGGCAGGGGTTATCGGCGCTCTCTCTCTGATGGCGCCCGACAATCGCTGTGGAAAATGACTGCGGCGGTTTGCGTCATGCCAGAGAGAAAAAGAGCATTTGTCGACAATGGCTCGCTTTTCACCGTCGCTCGGTTACCGAGAGTGGCCGGGAGGAAAGGGGACGTAAGAGGGGGGGAGAAAAACCTGCAGAAGACGTCAAACGTGGGAAAACATGTGAGCATGCATGATGTTTTTTGCAGCAGTGCTGTGAAAGTCGAGGTGTCGCAAAGTGGGAGACGCAGAGGGCGTGATGAACTGGAGCAGACATGCAAAAAAAATAAAATTAAAGCTGCATGAAAGCAAAGTTGAGTAATTATTGTAGTGATGTTTGCTTTTTGTTTGAGGTAGGAGTGGGAATTCATCGTATCGTTTGTCATTTATCGTGATAAATTTCTTGTCATGATGAGAATTTTGAGTTATTGTTACAATACATTCCAGCTAATACTCAATAACCCCCAAAAGTATCTGTGTTGTTGGTTTTACCATTTTCTCCACTATTTATTTATTAAATATTAATAATTGTGAGCAGCTTGGTGACACAAAGGAATGCATTACAATTTTTCTCAAGAGCAGAATTTGCGTTTGTTGGGTTTTGAATGCTGAGATGCAGTCAGGCCTAAAAAAGAAGTAATGAGTAGTTCTTATTGTCACCAGGACATATTGTGATAAAACTTAAAGTCCATACCGCCCACCACTTATTTCAGTCTGTTGTCTGTTTGTCACAGTCTGCAAAAAAAATGTCAGTACTTTTATGTGGAATTTGGAAGAATTGTTGCCTGTTTTTGTTACTTAAAATGCCTAAAAATGTAAAAATCAGAGAAACTAAACATTTGCTGCTGTTCTGTATTTTTTCAGAGCTGTATGTAGATGTTTTATCCTGAAAGAGCTTCAACCTTGTTTGGATTTTAGGTTTGAAATCGCTCATTTTTCTGATTGAAATGTCTTGCCTGGTGCTGAAAACGAACTGATTCTGGTCTGCGACGGCACACAGCACAGCCGTGTAACCACACTGCACACCACAGCTGTGCTTAGCTGTCAGTGTTGGCAGTTTTCTGAAACCCTGAGCATGGTCGAGATAAGAATTGATAGGTGAATCTGTGTGGCGGCGTCGGTTCGTCACTGTAGACGTTTTGGTCAGGAGGGGGTCTATAAAAAGTCTTCCTTCCATTTCCTTTCAAAGAAAGCCACAGTCGTAGGTCTCCGTTTTAAATTCAGACGCCCCCGCAAAACTTCACACTGCACCAGGTGTCAACCACGCCATTGTTCCATTGTGGATCCGAAAGGTGAGTTTCACATTGTAGTTTTTCCGTTTAAAAGTGTCAGCCTTCTTCTGCCTTTTACAAACATATTTGCAGGTGAACAAACTTTTGACCCCGCAGTCGAGGTGGGCGGAACAATGATTTGGTTTCTCATGTGGCTGATGATATAACTCAGTATTACTTTATCTGCATCTTGTTGCTGTACCTGTTTCTCTTTCAAATTAAGCTTAATTGCATCTCAACTCCAGAACTGACCGCCTTTCTTTACAGTCATCACGTCGTGTTCCTTTCTTTGCTGACTCAAGTGCTTCCTCCTCGTTCTGAGTTGATTTATACGCCCCCCGCCCCCAGGTCTCGTTTTGTGCCCTGCAAAGATTTATTGACATGTACGAAGCGACTCGTACCCGCCTGACCTGTGAGGTCGCCTCAGAGCCTCTGGTTCTGACGCTGTGATAGGTGCGCAGGCTTCCTGTGTTCTGTTGGTTTCCTGTTTTTGTTCTTACGCGACCTGGACAGACGCGGCTTCTCACCTCTCATTTGTTGCAGCAATTAAGGGAGGAAAGCGCACTCGTCTTACATGGGTTACAGATTTGCGTGACATCAAGAGAACAAATAAACAACATTTTAGATGCTTTTTCTCACCTGAGCATGCCCATCTTCAGCATTAATAATCCCACAGTAAACTGTTATTATAAACCCACCTTTTAATTACATACAAACAGTATATCAGTGCTTCTGTTGTCTGTTTCAACAGATTAACTTTTTTGAGGCTTCTGAAATAATTGCACAAGTAACAACAACAACGACCAGCTGCTCTCTGAACGTTTTGTCCTTCTGAATGTTTGACAGTTCAGACTTTTGTTGACAACGTCAACAGAGATTACCCCGCCTTATATTTTGGGATAATCTACTTTCACATAATGGAGAGCGCAGGTTAAAGTTTATAAGGTGTTATGTTTGCATAAAAAGAAGTTTAACTTACTTACTTTTAATGCAATAACGCATAAGCATAAGATTGGATATATGCAAAATATAAAATATGTATCGTAGCTTTAAGGTGGCTCATTTTCCTCCATGTCTGGCTCATATAAATGTATTTCTGGGCCACTTTTGCACAATAAATGCAGGTAAAATAAAAACAGAAAAATGTTTGAATGAAACATAAGCATGAAAATAACACACAGCCTTAATAGATTGAAGTATTTGGAGTCTGTGTGTGTGTGAGAGCATCTGTGTGCTGCTGCCCACTAATAAATGCAGGACCGCCTCCCTCTAATCAAGCTGATTAAAAATTTCTGTGTGCACAGTCTGAAATCACACCGACGGTGTGTGTGTGTGTACGTGTGTGTGTGTGTGTGTGTGTAGGGTTTTATAGTTGTTTATGTGTGAGTGAAATGTATTTTCTTTCTAACTCAACTTTTTGAGAAATATGTCCAAACAAATGGCTGTTTGTTGGTCTCTTTCTCTCACATACACATTCACTCTCTTCCAGGGGCGGACAAAGGTTACATGGGGGCCAGGGACCCATTGAATTGGCCACCACAGTGCCACCATGCTTAAATGAATTGTTCTTTTCAATCAAATCATTTAAATTTTATTTGTATAGCACATTTTAGCAACAAGGCATTTCAAAGTGCTTTACATCATAAAAACATGAAGTCACGCAACTTTTATGTCATGCATTCTTTCCATATCAATTGTTTTATAGTTAATTAGTAAGCTAGCAGTGAACTCCAGCTTTAACTTGAACTCTTAAACTACAAGTAACAAATAAATTACTAATTGAGATTTTTTATAAACTATTAGATTATTACCATTATGTAAACATAACTGCAAAACTACGGAGAGTGTTTATTGCATAATTTGTGTAAGAATTCACCTTGTGATGGCTGATTGCTGAGGCAGCTTAATGCAACTGAAATTTTACAAAATTAAAGCAGAATAAGCAGTTTAACAACACTATTTGTTCATAAGTGAAGATCTTCATAAAATATTATTAAAAGCTCTATTGTGAAAAGAGGGAACAAAATTAAAGCGACTAAAATTGTCCGTCCAGCTTCTGTTCATTTACAATGCAGGCTAGCTAACCGTAGCAGCGTGGCATTTGAAAGAAGGCGGTCTATGTTTTCAGAGTTATCTTGATTTTTTTCCCCTCTAGCACCAACATCGCAGAAAGGTCAGATAATAATTGTGGAGAATGTGTGATGTACTTGTGATCAGGATGTTGTGTTATAAGTATAATAACATAATTAAAATTCCTTCAGCGATGATTCACATGTTGTGAAACGTCACAGCATAGAGAGTCTATGCTCACATATTTATATTATTTATAGTAACTTGTGCAAAACTGGTTTAATCACAGCTAAACCTTGTAGAAAAAAACTGGTTTTAACTTGCTATATTACAAATAAGACAATCTTTTACTTAATATTTACCACTGGGAGTCAATATCTGTGTTGCTTTTGACAGAGTTGACAATCTTCCAAAGCAAAGAAGATCGTAATATCGTCTATAAATCACGTTAAATTAATACAGTTTTTTTTGGATGAAAACTAGCCTTTGGTGCAACGTAAATGTATTTGCATTGAAGTTGTTCATATCACTGTCAGATTCCTTTTCTGAAAAGAAAAAAAAACAAACAGTTCGACATAAATTATAGTTTAAAAATGTTGCAAAATGTTTTTGTCATATTTTCGCCTCTACTAGCTAAATGCTGCATCTGAGCAATTTTGAAAAAGACAGTTTGTTTTTTTCCACGCTTACAGGAAAAACAAATTGTCCAGTCAGAAAATATAAACACCCATTACTCCTTTTAGTAGCAACATGCCCGATAGGCACTGGCCTGGCTACCTCATCATACAGCCTGACTAATTAAACAGAGAATATTAGCTTGTTTAAGTTTCCACATTAAAAACTTAAAATTGTCTACTAACGTTAGTGGGGGTTTGTTCTATTTTGCATAGTACTGTGTAAAAATGAATGATAACATTCTTAAAGACGCATTTATCAATGTTTTATTATTTTAGCAAAAGTACGGATAAATGTTGCTTATTTTGAATAAAATCAATTAGATTATAGACTAAATTTCAGTTTCACTACTTGAGCAAATATAAAACCTTAGTAATTTTAGGTCATCATGTGAGGAAAATCTCAAATTCCTACCTGCTTTAAAAATATATATTTAACATTTTAAAACTGTTTACAATTAAGAGCTCAAAATTATGAGCAAATTAAAAGTCAGGCTTATTCTTATTAAATTAGAAAATCTAGATATAGTTCAGTATTTTTCAGTGGGGTTTCTTATAAAAGCAGTTATGTTATTTGCAGTGTATAACCTCCTACGCCTAATTATTTAGTATAGGTAAAGAATAAAGTGCTAATCTGGAAAGTGGCTAAAACCAAAAGTTATGTTTACTGTGTGAAAAGCAACTTTTAGTCTCAAAAACGTGTTAGTAGCTTATTTGAAAGCTATTTCAAGAACTATTAAACTGTGTCAAGTGTCTGAAACCAGTAACTATGTAGACAGGAAGTGGAGGTTGGAGGCGGTGCGCCGCCAATATTCTTCTGGTGTGAAACATGAACTGAGAACGGAACAAATAATCACCGATCAGAAAAACATCCCAAAAGAAAAGTAAGGCAGTTTAAAAATTAATAAATTAGTTTTTAGTAAAAACATTTTCTCTGCTTTACTTTCATATCAGACTACAAATCCAGTACTCTTACGTTCTGAGTATTTGTTTCAAATAGAAAGATTATTCCAGTCACGCTGCCTCCTAACTCAAATTCATGTGTAAATTATCATCATGTGACAAGAGTTGAAAGATTATTAAAAAAGGATATTTTTGTGATTTTAGTTGTTTCCAGATTGCAGAATGCACACTTTGCCTTTCGGTCAGGTAGATTAATCTAAATATAGAGCAGATATATACCCCTCCTCCCCAAAAAGAAATATTTACTGCAGGTAAGATAATATCAGCTCATAAACTTTTAACAGAAACTTGTAAGAAAATTACTTTAAGACATAAAGGTGTGTAAATTAGAATATCAGGAAAAATGTTCATTTATGTCAGCCTGAATTCATCAAGTGAAATATGTAAACTCATACAGTGTGATTTTAGGTTTTTATTTTGGTTCATTTTAAAGATTATAGCTTAGAGCTAACACCAACTCTAAATTCAGAAATTAAATATTGGATCGTACCAATAAAAACGGAACTCTGTTACATTGTGGCTTACACAAAAAACCATTATCTGACATGATGGTAGACCACAAAAAGTCATTCAAGCATATTGGTGGAAAGCTTAGTGGAAGGAAAAACTGTGGTTGAGGGTTATGAAGCACTGCCCAATAAACAATTTGATTGAGATTCACAAATTGTGGAGTGCAGCTTCAATGCTTCATGGGTCATACTCTGACGTATTTAGGAAAAAGGACTGAACTGAACCAAAAGTAAAACTCAGCATTTCATTTTGAGTTCCCAGAGTCTGGAGAAAGAGTGGTGAGGCACTGGACCCAAGTTGCTTGAGATCCAGTGTGAAATCTTCCAGTTTCAGTGGGGATTTGTGGAGCAGTGTCACCCACTGGTGTTGTTCCACTGTGTTTTCATCGTATCCTCAGTTCAGAGGAGTCTCTGGAATCATTTTTCTGCACTTCAAACTTTCCCTCCACTGACTTTATGGAGATGCTGATTTTATTTTCCAGCAGGACTGCCAAAAGTACCAGTAGCTGCTTTAATGACCGTCGCATTAACTGGCCAACTCACTGACCTCATAAACCTCACAGAGAAACTATGGAGTACCATAAAGAGAAAAATGAGAGATTGCAGACTTAACAATGCAGAAGAGGTGAAGGCCGCCATTAAATCAAGCTGGGCGGGATTCTTTAAGGCCTTAGCATTGCTATGTGCTAATCGCTTCCACGCCACTCTGCATTGATGAATTCATGCAAAAATAGCGGCAAACAAATATTGAGCGCATAATCTGTCCAGAAAGTGCTAAAAGAAATATTTCTGGATTATTCTTAAAATTTAAATAAACAAAGTATACCATATTTATTATCTATATTATTTAAAACACTATAAGAGAACAGGATGAGAGAATGTTATAATTCTCTTACCAAAGTTGTTTAGTTTGAAGATTATAATTCAAGTGAAAGGATTTATGGTGGACTGATCATGAGCAAAACAAAGACGTTTATTTTTATAATAGTCACATCTTTTATTAGATTAACTAAATGTTTTATTGTACAAGACTACATCCCATGTTTTCATAAGAAACTAATTTATGACTATCTTTTCTAATGTTTCTTTACTGTACATGGGCAAATGTGTTTACTTGATTTATTTTTCAGAAAATAGTCAAAAAAGTCTACTGAAATCGACAAAACTCTTTTTATTTCTATTTTTTGTTATTTTCTTTAAATCATACATCATTTTTATTATCACAGTGAAACACCAAAACAAATAAAATACACTCCCAGAAGTTTCTGTTAGCACATGCGCTAATTAGCTGATGGTATGGGTCGTGCTTCCAAGACAGATTCTGAAAGTTTTGTTCAAAATTATAATTTCTGAAACTGAATTTTGAGTTTTCATGACCTGTATGCTATAACAGTCAAACAAAAAGAGTTGAGATATGATAATGAAGTTTCACTTTTTAAACTGAATTAACTCAAACCTAAAGAAGCATGTCTGCAGACAAAGTAGGTGTTTCTCAAGAATATCGTCTGTCATTCTACTTTTGTTTGTTTGTTTGTTTTTAAATATTGCTAGCTTACTTCTCTGGCAGCGGACTTTCATTTTTTATTTTTAGTTTTTTTTTAGTTTCACAATCTTGCTGTTGTAACAGCAAGATTGTGCTGTTATAACAGCACAATCTTGTTTACTGTAAATTTAGTTTTTGTCAGGTGAAGTTACTGTTTGACACAGTTAAACACCACTCTCCATTTCAAAATCCAAATATTTATTTTAGTTTGCTACTCATGTAAGGTTAAAATCAACAGCCATAATAACACTGGTATGATGTAGGGTAAATATTAATGAGGCTCATGACAGTAGGTATGCTATACACATTGAATAGCTTAGCAATGATAAAGCATCTGGTGTTGACATGTTGGTTTGTGGGGCCCTAAATGAAAATCTGCTCAGGCCCCCAAAAAGGCTTAGGCCGGCCCTGCCTCAGGCTTGTAAAACCTTTTGAGAAAAGCCCAGTTTAAAAAATGTGAGCTATCCCTTTAAAGCTTCAATGTGTAACTTTCAAAAATATGTTTTTTCCATATTTGTTAAAACGATCACCATGTTTTGACAGCAAAAATATGAGACAGATAATCTGTGAAAAGATCGATTTCCACCATCCTCTCCTTGAGCTACTATTGCTGGCTGAAGAAATGCTTCACTTCCGACCAAAAACGATCATTCAGAGGCAGGAGGAGGGTCTTAGTGCTGTCAATCAATGTCATGTACTCGCTGCTCAATGTGCTAATGATGGAGAAACAACTTACAGTTACAAGCAAACCACCGTCATTGCTGGCCATGCTAATCAGCCTGAGGCTCTGCTAGCTGCAGCGCTACATAGAGAGTGATTGACAGCACCAAGACCCTCCTCCTGGCTCTGATTGGTTGTTTATAGATAGCACTGAAGGCGGAGGAGCTAAATTTTTTCACAGTCTCATACCATACGGTCACAACAGAGTGACAGTTTCAACAAATACATAATAAAATATGTTTTTGAAAGAATTAAAGTGCTCTTGGATGCCCCCCTCTGGCCTCTGAGGGTCACTAAGCGGATCGCATAGTTCGCTAATACCTCACCCTGGCTCTGCTTCATGCTTTATAATGTTTCTCACCCCCCAAATAACGATATAGAAATAAATGTACCCCTCCTCCGCCACGCTGTTGTAAATGAGGAGGATAAAGAGGGGAAAGCGCAGGCAGCGGCAGCAGCGAGGAGAGCAGAGCAGTGAGGGGGGGAGTGATGAGTCAATACAACTAATAATTTAATGGGGACAGAGAGGGAGAGACGGAGTGAGAGGGGCAGAGACAGAAAGAAAGAAAGAAAGAGAAACAGAAGAGGAGCTCCGTCCGGACGCCAATCCCCCATCCAACAGACAGGACGCCTCCTACTATCACTACCGCCGGGGCTGCTCTCGTCTCCGTCCACATCGAGGGTTTATTATCGGCTGCTATCCGGACTGCTCGGCGGCGGTGTTGGATGTCGCGGAGCGGAACTAGAGCCGAAGTCGCCTCTTGACTTGTAACCGTTGCAGCGGCGGTTGGAGGCGGCTAAACCCGCTCCACTTTATGAAGCTAAATGTCGCCGGTTTTACCGCTCTCCGTTTTTTCTGCCGCTTGTTTCCTCCAGCTGGACGGAATTAGCTAACGTTCAGGGGCTCCGGCACTCACAGAGAGACATAACCGCTCACCAATGTTCGCCTATCGCGGTCCATCTCGACCTCGTCGTCCCTCGCAGTGGCACACAGACGCCGGGTTGTTGTTGTTGTTTGTCCGCTGCGCTGCCAAGAAGAGCCGGAGAAAGCGCCTGGTTCAACACTGATTCTTTTTTAGCACAACCTCCCCGCTGTCATGCACACGGAGAGCGAGTCCCACTGAGGACAGGACCCGGGAGTTGTTGTTGTTTTTAAAAAAGAAATATTTTTCTACCCTGGCTAAACTTGAAGGAGACGCGTTTTCCAGGCGGTGTTTTATGCTCTCCAGTGCTGAAGTTCTCAGATTCAGGTTGGTGTGATATCTCAGTATGACCGAGCATAGGGCATGCCACTGATAGACTCAGGCTGATACAGGTGAATTATCTCTTTATTTATGTTTTTAAAAACCAGCAGAATAAAACAGATTTGTGTCCAAACATTGCCATAGAAAGAGAGAAAAAAACCAGCTGCTGTATGGCTTTTATTTTCCTGTCTGTACAGGTGTCAATAAAAGTCAATGAGGCAGTCGCAGCTTCTCCAAAAATGCTGCTGCTGCCTGTAGACCAGAAAAGTGAATCACACGGTGGATTTTAAAATTATTACTCACTTGTCAGGTGTAAAAGAGGCAGCGTTTAGTTTCAACCAACTCCTTGAAAACCTGAGATGCAAAAGTCAGGATTGAATTATTGCACTATTTTATTTGTGGTTGTTTTTTTCTTTTCAACTCTGCATGCCGTTTTCATTGCACTCCACTCCATTTCTGCATAAGTCCACTCTCTTAGAATGTGATTTGAACTTTTGCTCCTGTTTTGTGTTTTAAGGTCATTTAAAAATCCTGACCTGGATCTGGACGGCATCCGGGTTTGGATTCCTCTCTGCCCTCCTCCCCTTCCTCCTCAAATTAGTTTGCCCCATTGCATGCTATGAATGGGGGAGTTCATGATCTTTTTTGCATGGGGGTGGATGATTTTGCCCTTTTCACTCTTTGAGCATTCCAGCTCACGTTCATCAGCTCCCGTTAACCTGCATGCACCATTACGTTTCCACCTCAACAAACGGCAGATTGAATTTTCACCACGATTCTGCTGAGTTGTATCCGAGCTCTTGAAGCACCTGTGGGTGATGCAGAGTCCCCACATTCAAAATTTTGATGACTGATTATGAGTCAGCGGTCGCCTGTTCTGAACTTTCCTCGAGCCACCTTTTTTCTTTGTTTCCCCCCCCCCGCCATCCCGGGCTCGTAAACGTTACTGTTTTTTTTTTTTTAAATTAACGCTTTCATTGTAAAACCTATAAATAAAGTTCACACCTGTTGAGCAGCCGACATGTCTGTTGCACCAGAGCGATGCCGCGGCCTCTCGCCTCCCTTTGCCCTCCGAGCTGCAGCATGAAGCCACACGAAGAAGTGACTCACACATCGAATTGAGTTAGTTTCCTGCAACGCTCTGCAGAACCTTGGGTGTTTTCACTGCATGCAACCAAGAGCAATGTCGGGTGTTTGCAAAGCAAGTTCTACCTTCGTTACCCTTTTTTTTCCTCAAGAGTATCCGGCCGGACAGCCGTGAACGTTGCATCATTAAAAAATATGAACATTCCAGCAGCTTTATTGGATTATCTTCATAAATGATCCAAAAAATTAGCGGCTGATGTCTTTTTTTTCCCTTTCTGTTTATCCCTCCCCAGGTGATAGTGAGCTGAGGTGCTGAGGATGATGGACCATCTCAGCGAGTCGTGTCTGGGCAAGGAAAACTCGGAGCTAGTGGTAGGCGGCCTGGCCGAAGCCAAGGCCCCGCCGGCCAAGCTGCCCCGGCTGGAACAGAACGGCAGCCCCCTGGGCCGGGCCAGGCTGGGCAGCGCCGGGGCCAAGCTCGCCGGGGTCCCGTACAAACCCGCTGGCCACCTGCTGAAAGCCTGCCACAAGAGAGGTAGGAGAGAATGGTCAACTTTTTATTCAACTTTTCCTCAGACTTTTTTAAAAAACAGCTTATTATGACTGAGCCTGTCACAATAAGCAATGCAACAGTCAATCCCATGAAAAATTGAAATAAGATGAATATAATCGTTAATATTGTGGAAAAGTTGACATTTTGAAAAATATTGCAAACATTTGACACCCAATACAAAGTAGTTATTTTGCACTACCTGCCACTTTTGCCTGTTTTCCCTGTCAAAGCTGAATGATTGATATTTTTTTAAAATTTGGTTACAGAGATTTCATAATCCATTTTAATTATTATTGTTTTGTTTATTTATTTTGGATATCTAAATGTTTTCCAGTTACAGTGAAAAATGTTTAGAAATGAAAGTTTTTTTTTTATATTTGAGATGATCTGCCTGCATTATTATATCATTATTATTATTATATTTGTTGAAAATGGTCTCAAAATGACAATGTTGTTATTTATCGTAATAATTTCTGGGACAATTTATTTGTTGTCGAGACTGTCCTGCTCAGGACATCATTAAATATTTCTTTAGAAGAACCAAATTATAAAAAATATGTGAATGAAAGAAATGGTGGTGATATGAATGCAAAGTTTTATCACAATACTTTGCGGTATTATTTTGTGTATTATTAGCGATAAAAGTGATAATAAGAACAATTTATTATGTTGTTTTTGTAAACATGCTCCAACAAGCACAGATACTTCTCTTGAAAAACAAACCATCTGCTGTATGCTTCTTTTGGACAACAATCACATAAAGAAATGTGATTTGTAGCAAAACATTAACTGCATTTAGTCGTATTTTCACATTTGTTGATATTTATTGACACACCTTTATTGAACAAACAGTGGTTAAAAATAGTCAAATTTACAATCCTGGCAATAGGGACTGTTTTAGGGATTTTTAAATATCATTAATTGGAATTTATCATGACAATGATAAATAAAAATCTTATCGGGATACAAAAGTTATCATGATAAATGATAAACGATACGATAAATGCCCACTGCTGGAAAGCAGTGCAATCAAAATGAAATTTTTACAGCTTTGTTGAAGAAACAGTGGTGAAAAATACTAAAAATAAAAGTTTTACAGAGTTTTAAACATCATTCATTGAAATTTATTGTGACAGCAATAAATCAAAGTCTTACCTTGATAAGAGATTTATCACGATAAACGATACGATAAATGCCTAGACTTAGAGAGAGATACAGTCAAAATTAGATTTTTTACGAATTATTGAAATTAAAATTCATATTAATGAAGGAAAGTAATTTAAACACTGATTAACTCAACCATTAAATACTCACTTGAGTGGACATGTTCTCCCACTCACTCGTCCTAAACTTTATTGTAGAAAAAAAGAAAAAAAAACACTTTTCTGTTTAGTCTCCACACTCACTCATTCATTTATCGCACAGCAACTATTTGCTCAAACAAAAGCTAATAGAGGAGCCGTGTGAGAAATATTCCTGCACAGCTCTACAACTTTAAATATATTTATTTACTGAGAAGTTTCAGTTTGAAAATTGAGATTCTAAAATATAGTTTTTAATATTTTAATAACTGGTGTCATGTTTTAAAAAGAAAATAATAGGAAAAGCTATCCGGCTTTGAAAAGTAGAGCGAATGTTTTTCACATTTTGTCAAATTTGAATATATTCTTATGCAATACACCAACACAAAGTAGCAAGGACGTGAAATAATTCATGATTTTTAATAATTATAATGATGATAATAATGGAAACAGTGGATCTTAAGCCTGTAAACCTTGTGGGGCATCTCTCTGCCAGCTCTGCAGCCCTGCAGACTGAAATTTTGGCTCAGTCTTTATGGAACAGCTCAAGGACGGCGTGGATGGATGAGTTGTGACTGTGAGCGTCATATTTCAAATCTTCAGATTTAGGTCTGGATTTTACTGGAATATTCTGATAGATTAATTTAATCCCAGTCATTCTGTTGGAGCTGGTATGTTTAGGGTAAGTTTCATGGTTGCTCTGTTTTTAGAGCCATCCATCTTTCCATCATCTCTTACCATCTTGAAGAAAAGCATCTCCACAGCATGATGGTGCCACTACTATGTTTCTTAGTGGGGATGATGCGTTTTGTTGCATTTTCTAACAGATTTATACTGAGGTTAAATGACTCTGTCTGCTATTTTCAATTGGTTATTGGACTTTCCACATTTTTATTTGTGAAACAAAAAGAAAAAAACATGCATAATCATCCGTCTCTCTCGTTATTATCCATCGGTATTTCTTCGCTTATTCCAAAACCCTCACTGCAATATGTTTATGGCAGAATTGCTGGGATACTTTTGCAGAGCAGTGTGGTAATTTACATCATTTTTGATTATTTCTTTTTTTCTTTAAAAAACTTGCAGTGTCTCGGCCGTGATTGCTCCTGGCTCCCAAACTGTTTGTTTGTTTGGCTGCTTCAGTTTTTCCCTGGCCAACGGGGAAGCAGGAAGTCTTGGAAAGCGGCCGTGCGAGCGTCCTCGTATGGGCCGTTTGCTCTCATTCGCTGCTTTTTATGTACGTGTTTGCGCTCCGGCTGAGAGAGAGTTTAATTTGTCACCTTCATCATCGCTGCTCCTTGTGGCCTCCCACCGCGTTTGCTCCTCCGAGCCTCCTCTCCGCTCCTCCGCCTCTTCCCACTCATCAGTTCTTCGTCTTTTCCTTTTTTTTCTTTTTGGTTGGGTGAAGCGGCGAGTGGAGGCGGATGATTCTCCGAGGCTTCGCAGAGAGCCCACAGTGGGCATTGTGTCCGAGCCCGAAACAATATTTACCGCAGCCCTCTCTGGGCTCCCTGGAAACAAAGCCAGTATTGATCCCCCAAATGAACCTACACAGCAGTCTTTATTGTTAGATCTTTATCTATTAAAATCAGGGGAGGAGAAAAGCAGCTCTTTCAGCACATTCCGTTGCATTTTGTCGGCTTATTGATTGTTTTGCCAGAGCTGTGCACATCTTCTGGAATGCCTGGGATTGGAAAATATTAGAAAGTGAATCATTTTTGTCTGCAGTGACAATAAACATACAGAAATGTTTCCGCACGACAGCCGAGTGGAGCAACGGAGCGGCTCGTAAACACACTCTGCTTCAAGAATGCTTCGACATGTTCTGTTTTTCCTCCCCTTCTTCAATTTTAAAAGGCCAAATTTACCCTTTTCCAGCTCTTCAATTTACAGGGATGTTATTTTAACAGAAACGCCATATCAGGTGATATTTGCACATTTGAAAATTCAGTCTTTGGACAAGAATTGCTCATTGCTTAAAACAGCAGAGCCACTGTTGACACAGAAGAGTGAACCTCGGGGCGCGGAGGTGGCTCGGGATTTGAAGCACTGCATCATGGGAAGATGATTTTGGGTTGGCAAGCAAAAGAGTAGAAAGGCAAATGTAATCACAGTACCTTGACAATGAATAAGGAGGATATTGTGCCCAACAGTAGAGGGAGGAAAGGACGATTTTTAATGGATGTTTTGTGTAGCAACGCACCAATCGGGCTTTAATGGCCAATCCACGTTTCTGGTTTACTTTGAGGTCCAACCTGCTGGTTCTGATTTCATGTATATAAATTCATCTGTTTAAAATTTGCTGTAGTTCGTTGGTGAAATACATAAACTTTGGCCATTAATAAACACAAAAGAGAAACACTGATATTAGAGTTTGTGCCAATTTTAAGAGCAAAAGTTGCAACATATCTTCAAAATTTCTTATTAAATTTTTACACATTTTGTGCTTCTACCATTTATTTAGGTAACTTTTGATTCATGTTCCCTCAGAAACAGCTCTGATTTTTTTAGCTAGCTAAACTGCTATTCAGCTAATTCTGGTTAAAAGATGATTCTGTTTTTCCTCTCTTGAAAAGAATGTTGCATTTAATCCAGAAGAAAATAAAAGGTTTAGAACTGGTGATTCTCCAGTAGATCTTTTGACAAAACTGTTTTTTGTTCCGAAATGCTTCAACAAAAGGCCTTCTTTTCTGTTGAGTTTCATCCATTTCTAAACTTTCTGTGGATGAATTCATGCTCTCCATAAGTCATTTTGTGCTTCCTTTGACAACCAGTATGACTTCTCTAAATAATATGCATCGTCGTAAAGTTATTTTTAGATTTATTTTGGTTTGATATGGAATAGAAGTAGAAAGCAATAAAAGAGAATGGAGCATGAGAATACATTTTAGAAAAGTTTACATTTTTCTGAGAATTTCAATTGAAAAACAAGCTAATCTTAAATTTTCTTAAGGTGCCATCATTGTTGTTTTGAACTGAAATGTTTGCAGTTTTTGCAATTCTTTTCTTTATTTTGAAGAAACATTTCCCTTTTGTGACTTCTGTCTTGTCCCATAATTGTTGATATCAGCCTTCACTGCGCCATAGTATCCCTATAAAGCTGTGGGATTTCTCTGTAACCTTCTCCTGACTGATACCTTTGCAACATATGAGTTATATACAGCTTTAACTAAAGCATAATCAGATTCAGTATTAGTTTAAGGATGTTTTTTTTCATTCTTTCTGATTAAAATTAGTATTTTTGGTTGAATTATGTAGCATACACCTTAAGCATACACCAAGACTCAGAGATTTGTCTTGGTCAGACCTTTTTAAAACACAATCCCTGGTCTTTTATAGGGGTGTGTACACTTTTGAGAGCAACTGTTTGTGAAAACCACAAAAACGCACAAAAACAACACCCCACCCTAGAGGGGAGACCTTAAAAAAACAGGAGAGGCTGCAGATGTACAGATGATGATGACTTCCCAACACAGTTGTGAGCAGCTACTTGATACAGTTCCAGATTTACATTTACATCTCATGTACTTGTAAAGGTTAACAATGTCTATACCACCAGGAGGAAATAAAGGGTAAACGTGTGTGCCTCTGATTAGAAGCTGTTCCCTCAAACATGAGCGATGCCTTCATCTTTACGTTCATTTCTGTTCTGCGGCAGCCGAGTCATTCCCGCCGACTCCCTCGACACTTACTGTAACTTAATCATCGGCGCTGAATCTCAGCCTGCCGACGGAACGCTGAAGGTCAGCGTTTGCATGTGGAGTAGCGTGGAACCCACTCAGTTTCCCGCCTGTGCTTGTGTGTCGTCAGGCAACATGCTGCCCGTGTTCTGCGTGGTGGAGCACTACGAGAACCCCATGGACTTCGACAGCAAGGAGGAACACGCCGAGTTCGTCCTGGTGCGCAAGGACATGCTCTTCAACCAGCTCATCGAGATGGCCCTGCTGTCGCTGGGCTACTCCCACAGCTCCGCAGCTCAGGCCAAAGGTAGCCGCCGAGGTCGCTCCGTCACCCTGACACGCTCCTACTGTACGCTCACACACCGTGTGACCATGATAACATCGCCACAGCAGCTCTGAAGCTACAGTACACTGGGAAAAACGCAAAATCTCACAAAATCTGGCTTCTAGTGCAAACGGTTAATCGTGATTAATCGATTAATGAAATAATCGTCAACTAATTTAGTAGTTTATTAATCATTAAAAATGGCCATTTGCTGAATGAACAACCTGTTGAGGGCAGCAATTAAAACAAAACTGTACAAATACACATATTTTGCGTTTAAGATTAAAAATCGTCTTTGTCTTAGTAAATATGTTCTACCAGAACTGAAGTGTCAGTTTTAGTTTCACCTGCTTCAAATTCTGTAAAAAAATCTATTAAGCACCTTTTACTGTCCATTAATTAATCTGAAAAATAAACATTATCTGTACTGATGTAAAGTCAAGCAGAAAGGGCTGAGCTGCTCACAGGTTATTAGAAATATTGTTTTTTGCTGCAGATGCATCCTTTTCTACAAATAATCAAATTATTAAATTAATGCTATTTTACTGCATTTTAGGTAATAAGATGTTTGTTTTCTTACTGAAAAAATATTTGCTTTTCATTTTTTTTCCAAATATCGTGTAAAAAAAGGCTTAAATGGTTAAATAAGAAATTTGCAAAATGTGCCATTTTTATCTGATTAATCTATTAATCGTCAAATAATCAATAGAACAATCAATTACTAATGTAATTGTTAGTAACAGCCCTACTTGTAATAAGACAAAACTAACTTACAGGTGACTTTTAATCAAGTTTCTTTTAAGATGGATGAAAATACTAGTTATAAGTAAAATAATCCACCAGCGGAACTAATACTGTTTCATCAATATTTAGGAATTAATGACTTAAAACAAGCTCCTAAGTTACTTGTAAGTTAGTTTTGTCCTATTTCAAGTGTATTAATATATTTGCACTAGAAACTAGACAAAAGTACTCGGGAAGATTTTGTGTTTTTGCAGTGCAGGTCATCCTGACACTGATCCCAGACAGGAGATGCTAACGTCTCCAGTGGGTCAGGCGCACTGCCTGTTTTCACATACATGCATGCTCTGCACATGCGTCCAGTGCGTATATTTATACACACAAACAGCGAGTGTAGGTGGTGAAGGCAGGTGGAGGAAAGGGTCCACTAATTGCACTGGAGCACATGCAGGCCGAGGCTGGCTGTTTCAAGGTGCCTCTTTGCATGCTCTTTTATTATAACCTGTCCATCTCACACACACACACACACACACATGCACACACACATCCTTATCCAGCTCTCCCGCGAGCCTTTCTCCTCTTCGCGTCCTGCTGTGTGGGCTGCTGCAGGTTTGAAGACGGCGTCAAGAGAAATTCACACATGCTTGTTGTGATTTCGCTAATAAATAAAGAGGAGCGGAGAGTGATTATGGCACCAAGATGCTTCTTGGGTGCCTACACATGGTGCTATTCGCACTTTTCACACGTGTTACTGTTTTTTAAATTAGCTCAGATGCTTAGATGCGCTCGCTGTCTTGTCCACATCTGTTGTTCACCCACGTCGGCGTGTCTGTGATCCACTCAGGTATGATTCAGGTGGGGAAGTGGAACCCCGTCCCGCTGTCGTACGTGACAGACGCGCCGGACGCCACAGTGGCCGACATGCTGCAGGACGTCTACCACGTGGTCACGCTTAAGATCCAGCTGCACAGGTAAGAGCCTGGCACCGCTCATTATTATTATCTTCACACATCCTCGCCGACACCTGCAGAATACATTAATCTCATGTGAGGGTTTACCGTAGAGTCGCTTTAATCCCTGATTGCAGCGTTAACACAATGAGCACGTAGCATTTTCTCCTTGGCAGGTGCCAATCTGCTGCTTTCATACCCAGAATAGCTTTATTAGTCACAGGAACAGCCGCCTGACCTCTCCCAGGAAACAGGAATAGATATCAGAGGAAAACCTCCACACCTACTGGGTGCCAAAAACACACACTTGTTTTATAGTTATTCACTTTATCTGTTAAGAGACAGAAACACGGAGAATGAATGCATCATCCAAGACTCTGTTCACAGTTTATTTTAAAGCGATCGAGTGGATTTAGCGCCACTGGCTGATCTAAATTTAACTGGTAAGTGCTGCTAACTGATTAGCATTTTGTTTTGTAAATGGCTGAAGGAAGATAAAATGTAATATAATGATAAAGCTGCAAGTATTGAATCAAGCGCCGCAAATAAAAGGAGATTCCAGCAGATTAATCCAAACGTTCTTTTGTTTTTTGTTTCTTTTTTGAACCAGAAATAGCTACAAAAATCCCCCGATGTTAAATGTTTCTTTTGAATCCAGACCACAAACATTAATTTGATTTAAAGGTTTTATGCATAAAATCATCTGTTCTGTACTTTTAAGGTTGAAATTTCAACCCCAGATGGGCAATACAACACTTTTAACTCCCTATCAATCATCCATTCACAAATACTCAAACATTCACACACCTATAAAAATATGCATCCAAAAAAATACGTAAAATAAGGAAGTATTTATTAAAAAATAAGAAAATATTCATAGAATAAGTTAATTCATGCTGGTTCCATAATAGTGACGTCCAGATTCTGCTAATCAAATGCATTGTTTATCAGTAATCAGGAGTTTTGGCAGTTTACATGCAGCGTGTGTTGAACGGTGCCAATAAAGAAAAACAACAGCAACAACCTCCCAGAAACAATTCCTCAAGTTTTACTGGGTCATTTTATAAAAATAAAAAAGGAAAACGTTGGGGAGAGTGGATAACCTTTCCTGGAAAGAAAAACATCCCAAGGTCAGATCCCGAAATCCTCAAAAAAAACTGCAAAAAAATAAATAAATAAATAAATAAATAAATAAATAAAAAAAAGAAATTTGAAATTGCACGGCACAATTTCTGGAGAAAACTAAACAAAACTCATCTGGAAAACTGTGAAGCCTAAAAATGGATATCTGGTCTCTTTTCACTCTTTAAGTTGACCATGAACTCCTCTGTGTACCAAATTATTCTGGAGTCAAATGTGAAGCCATCTGTCGGTCAGACGGTCCAAACTGGGACATCAACAGCACATTGACACAGTTGTATTGGCCCAGTCAAAGTTTAGACATGACTGAAATTCTGTGGTTTGCCAGAACCAATTAAATGAATAAATTGAGGATGTTTTCACACCAGATAGTCCAGTAGACTTGGTTCGATTTGGGACCAAAATGACAGCATTTTTTTGCATTTTCAGTTGTTAAGGTTTACTTTCTACTGTCAAACGATCCAAAACTTTTGAAAAACCTGTTCCTCTCCTTGCCCGTGGTGGCGCTGCACCAAGAACTACTGAAGGGAACCACATAGAACCTCTGAGGAAGACACTGAGTGCAACTTCCTTCTTCACAAAATATAAACAAAAATGGAGTGGCGTCAGATTTTAGCAGGTATAGGATTTATGTTTATCTTTGGCAAAAGATCATGAGCCATTTTCTCCACTAGCGTTAGGCTTTCGGATTTGTTTAGATTGGATTTACCCAGAATGCTGTGCATTATAGTTCACTTCCTGCTTTTGGAGTGATTCCCGATCCATTTGCATTCACATTATGCATTCTATAACCACGCCAGAGTTCACTTCAGTTGAACCTAGACCTCGGTTATTATTAGGGGGATTATAGTTCACCTCTTTGGTCCGCATCAGAGTTCTGTTACGCGTTCACACTTCCCCAAACCAACTGGACTTTCTTGCCAAATGAACTAAACTTTGATTAAAGCGGATTAACAGAGCTGGTGTGAATGCTCCCTAAAATAAGGTCATAGGAAGATGTTGCAAATTTCATAAACACTAACGTAAAGCACAGATAAAAAACATCCAGAAGACAATTACTGAACATTTTTGCACCCTTTGATTATTCTACAAACTTTTTCAAATATTGGTTGAAGAAAATAAAGTTTTGCATGTCTGAGGTTGTATTCCACTGCTAACTTGAGCGGCCAGTTAAAACCGGAACATAAAACCCGAATCCTAAACGATGCTGCAGGGAAGAAAAACCAACCAGCTCAAGCCTTAGCTTGAACGCCGTTAACTGTCTTCTCATCACATTGGATGCTAAATTCTCCCCTGTAGGTGTGAGAGCCTTTGTTGTATTACACAGCAAGCACACACACGTTTGTATTTTTGGACCCAAACGGGCTTGCATGTGCTCGTGGACACAAAGGCGTGCGCGCACAAACAGTCAGCTGGCGCTGATGTGGAGGCTCGTGCCAGCTGCACGCTAACCTAGTGTTCTGCAACTCTCTGGAGAGCTGTTCCTGCTCTGCCTCTTCCCCTTCTGTCTCCCCCACCTCCTCCCACCTTCTCCAGCCGAGCACTCACACATGCACTGACTGATGCGAGCACGTCCACCAGCCAGAATACAGAAGGTTGTGTTTATTTCCGGCCTGCCAGCCTCTGAATGCGCGGATTGCTGTCTTTCCCTGCTCCCTCCTCCCGCTTTGCTCGCTCTTTCCCTCCTCTTGTTCACTTCCATCTCCCCAGAGGCTCTCTAGCTGCTGGAGCAGTTTAAGGTGTTCTGGAAAATCCATTGTCGGCTTGATGGAGTGCGTGCACGTGCAAGGCTGTGTGTTTTCTCACTAGCAGATGTTGGCCTCGACCGCTCCACGCATCCTTGTCTTTTCCATTCTCCAGAACATTTCCAACAAACTAAATGACTGAGTTTTCTCCAAATATTCTCTCCTATTTTTGTGGATTTATCAGATGTATATATATATTTTTTGGTGCTAATTTTAGTGTACAGTCAAACATATGTCTTGCACATCCAGACTTGGTGAAACCACTGGAGCCCAGTTCAGCTGCCCACACCCTCCATCTAAATATGTTTCTCATTTTCAAAACCCAGGAGTGTTTTTCCAGGTAGAGATGAATGTCTGCAGCTGATGACTCTCCCAACTAAATTCAACGTCAGACTGTTACTCCTGTAACCGTATTGTTGTGCTGAATATTGTCAGTAATATTGCGTTCTGACTGCAGAAATCTACCCAGTTGGACCTTAAATTGTCTCGGCGAATACAACAAGCCAGGAAGGTACGAGTAACACAGAATAATAGTCGCCACATGCAGCTGATGTATAATTCATGCATCAATCCAGCAGATGTGTTGTATAAAGTAATTAACTAATCAGAACAATCAGGAGAGAGAGAAAGAGGGAGAGAGGGAGAATATGAAAGAGAGAGGAGGAAGGCAGGGAGAGAGAGAGAAAGAGACAGAGCAATCTCCAGATGCATCTGCTTGATGCGCCAAATGAAATCTGTCTGTCTTGGAGGGACGCTTGCAGCAGGAAAAACGAGCAGAGGCCCGTGTGTTCGGCTCTCTCTGGTTTCCTCTCTGCTCTGCCTTTCTGATGTGTCCTCAGTTCAGCAGCACATGGACTTCAAACAGGGTTGGACTAACTGAAACAGATTTCACATATTTGTTTTCTGGGGAAATGATCAAATGTTTGTTGCTGGATCTGAATTTTGTGGACGATTTTTCAGTCCTAGAATTTGTACTACAGATACCAATTCCGATTTCTCGTTATCCAATTATAAGAATTAAATGTATATTTTTTTCGTCTTCCTACCCCGAGCGCCATTATTCATTCATATTAGGAGCAGAGGTGATGTCACACTGTGTGTATGAATGAGCAGCTGCTTTAACATAGAGTATTACTATTTCAAAACCAAATAATTATTGGTTTAACATTTTGAACTGTGTTTAGCCTTAGTGAGGCTGCGTTACCAGAACAGCTGTCTGTCTGTATTCCCGAGAGAATATTCCTAATTCTGAGAAAAAGCTGCAAACGTTTCCAAATCCAGTACATTTCATGTCAGATTACGACTAAAAGCTGAGAAGAAAAATGCTTTATGTTAAACCTTCCTGTTTTAAGTCTCACTCTTTCCTGCTCTTTTGTAGACTCAATGAAGCCACTTGCATTTCTTTGCTACATCAGATTTCATTTTTAAGCATTTCACTCGTACTGCAGGAGTTAATTCGGACTCTTCTTCAGTCAGTAGCAGCGTCCACACTGAAGAGGGTTGCTTTAAGATGTATTTACTCATCTGAATAATATTGGATTTTAACATTTTGGAACATTATCCAGTTCTGGTAATGAGCCGAGTTCTTTTCCATTTTTGTGACAAAAATGTTGACATGTATAATAAACTATCCTCAGATTTTCACCTTTTGTTTGTGGCAGAAACAATTAAACGCCTAAAATTCTTTCCAACCAAATTCAGCAATATGACATGTCAGCCCTGCATCATTCGCATTTAGTCGCTTTACTTTGTTAATGAAAACTCACATTTTTACAGATCAGTTGATATTGGAACAGCAAGCAGCATCTTTCAGGTTCACAATAATTGATCAAGTCTTGCATTTCGAGGAGTTTCTGTTGTATAACGGAAATAATTGAGCAGGTTTTTAACAATTGTTTGACAGCGTTTTGTAAATTATGTTCCTTTTCTTTCATGTCGTCCAGAATTGACCTGGTTTATAATCCAGAATCAATCACTTGATATGTTTAATACCTCAGACGTTTCTCACTGTATTCACATTTCTGTTGAAATCCTAATAGTCCCGTATTTTGCTGCTGAAAAGAATGCTCTCTCAACAAATTAATCCTACTGCAATTATTTAAATATAAAAACCATAACACAACTAAAAAATAAAGTTTTTGTTTTGTTTTTTTTTTTTTTAAATGGAAACTGTTTCCTTTTACAAAGTCTGTTCAAAAACTAAATGGGTCACAATGATTTAAAAAAAACTTTTTACCATTTTTATGAAATCACAGTTTATTTTTTATAATTTTGTTCAAACTCTTTTGCTGATGATATCACTCACTTTAGTGCTCTGCTCAAAGTCTACAATAGTTTTTTCCTAATAATCAGTATTAATAATCAAAATTCAACACATAATTTTCCTGTCCTAAGCACCAATAGTTATTAATATTAATATTACACTGTGTGTATGAATGAGCAGTCTCTTTAAAACATTGTTTTATTATTGTAAAACCAAGTCAGAATTATTATTCATTTGACATTTTAAACTTCTACAACAGTTTTTGTTTCCCTAATAATAACAATCTTGGAAAATTTAAGTGATTTAAAGTGCAAACCAAGTAAATTCAGCTTTTTTTAAACTGACTTGAGCTCCTCAGGGAGTAAATCTGTAAATAAATTCATATTTTTCAGTGTTTTTTTGTGTGTGCTTTTTTTCATGATCCTCTCTCTCTACCCCTTGTCCTTCTCCATCCCTTCCTCCTCCCCTCTCCTCTCCCCTCCGTCTCCTGTGTGTGTGTTTTTGTTTCCTAACAGTTGTCCTAAGCTGGAGGACCTGCCGCCCGAGCAATGGAGCCACTCTACAGTAAGAAACGCCCTCAAGGAGTTACTCAAAGACATGAATCAGAGCTCTCTGGCTAAAGAATGCCCTTTATCACAGGTGCTGAAGCCCAATCCGCTTATTCAAAATTCCCCCCACCCCCTAAAAAAGAGCAAAAGAAAGCAGAAAAATATCTCAACCTCACCCACCTCCCCTCCTTCCGCTACCATACCACACAACAAAACAAACACCCCTATCTCCATCACCTCCGTCTCTTATCTTTCACTTATCAAATGCCCTGAGTTTGATCCACTGGGAAAGAGAATTGGCATAGAAAATCCAAATCAATGGCCATTGTCGTCTGAATATTTTTTTTCCCTTTTTTTGCCGCCTACAAAACACACACACACACACCAAGAGACGTGCGTGCAGCCAAAAAACCAGAGGTGTTATTGAACATATGGTTATTGTTAGATAAACACTGGACCAATCCCAGAACGATCCGGATTGTGTTTTTTTTGCTCTCTTTTTTTTATTTTGTCTTTTTAGTTCATTTCGTATCACTGCGCTGGGCTGGAGAATTACACATTCACATGTTAGGTGTCACGCTGTGTGCCGAGAGGTTCAATAGAGCGCGCTTGCACTGATATTGTATTAAAAGGCAATGCAGTCGGTATATCATGGAGGCAGTGAATGGAAAGAAAAGGCTGCATATCTCGGAGTGTGTGTGTGTGTGTGTGTGTTAGCTACTGTTCAGCAGGGCTTGTGTGTGTTTTCCTGGATTTGTTGGTGAAATATTCAGACTGTATCTGCGCTCTTTGAGGTTTTTAGCGAGCAGCCAGCTCTCCTCCCAGTCCACTGGATGGTCACCTGGAGACCCGGGTTTGTGCCGTGTGTATGCGCAAGAAGCTGCTTTCGGTGCATGTGTGTGTGCGTGTGTGGGTGTGTGTGTGTGTGTGTGTTTAGCTGGGCATGATGATGTAAAGAGTCCCTGGGTGGCGTTCAGGCGGAGCCCAGCCCGGTCTGGTAATCACCCTGTTTACGGTCCATATGTGAAGACGGCTCAGAGGAGAGCGCACACTAGCTCCGAGGATTTAACACACAAAGCACATTCAGTCTGTCTCAGACACAAATTTGCAAGACTGACACACACACAAGTTTCAGATTAAATTATCAGATTGCTTTTGTTTTGTTTTTTTCCTTTCAAGCCAATGTCTTTCGTTCCCACTTACCAGTTTAAATGCTATAAATCAGCCCTAAATGCTCTGTTATGTAAAACCGAAGCTATCTCAGATGTATATACACAACAGCAATGAGCTTACACAAGCTTACCCTGTGGAGTTTCCTACGTTTTGCTACAGCAACACAATTCTAGGAGTTTTATTGGGATTTTAATGTGATAGAAGAGCATCCTAGTGAAGGAACATGATTTACTTCTGGACTCTTTTGAGCTGCAGGTCTTTTCCTCCATTTCTCTGCCAGTTCTGTCCGTCTAGAAGCTTAAATTTACATCCGTTTTTCTTCGCCAGATACCTTCAGCGTCTGTAAACAGCAATTTACAAATCTTGACACAGTCATTGTCAATTAGATGTAGGTCTGGATTTTGACTGGCCTCTTTTTAACTCAAACGTAGCTCTGCCCAAACCGTCCATTGGAAGGTGAGCCTCCATCGCCTCCTCTTTTGCTCTAATTTCCCGTCAAATTTGACCTTTCCCAACTGAAAGAAAGCATCCTTACCACATGATCCTGAGCTTTAATGTGGAAATATGTGTTTATACTAATGTAGAGGCCAACTTTACCAAACATAGCATCTTGTAAGGAAGCCAATAATTTAAATTTTCCTCTACTTTCCTCTTGTTTGCTGTTCCTCTGGCTCACACCTTTTCACAAACTTCAAACAGGACGTCTTTCCTCTGCAGGTTTGACAAATAGTTATCCTGTCGACGGATTCAGATTTGTGGCTCTCCAGTTTCTTGCCATCGGTTTCTTAACCTCTTCTTTTATTAATTGCCTTCTTTATCCTGTTTTTCACTTAGACAGGAAAGTTTTGGGAAGGTTGGAGATTAACCTCTTTCCGTTTTCAGATGATGTGTTGAGCAAAGCCATGGGAGATGTTCAAAGTTTAGATTATCATTTAATAACACACCCTGTGTCCGTCAGTCTTCATCATGCTGTTAGAGTAGAATAGAATAGAATAGAATAGAATAGAATAGAATAAGGTACATTCAAGTGACAGGCATATTCAGATTAAAAGAACTGTACAACTAAGCAAAACGTTCATGCACGTTTGTGCACAAAAACAAAGTATTTACAACAAATAGAAAACTGTGCAAATACCAGCAAGGATCGAAACACTTATTCAGTTTTTTGGGAGCAGTGATGGTTAAGGATCTTCTGTTATGCACCTTTGTGCATCGAGGATGCAGCAATCTGTCGCTGTAGGAGTTTCTGTTCAGCAGCAGCAGCTTCATGCATGGGGTGGGAGACATCGTCCACCTGCACTGGGTTGATGGGCGTCTTACAACATAGGTGGTGCTATGATGCAACATCGACTTCTTGGAGCTTTATATCCTGTTATGATGCCATTCCCTCCTCAGAAATTCATGCATGTGTGAGAAGTCCCACCTATTTTCCCAAAGCCCCGCCTTGGAGCACCTCTACCCTGCTCCTCTGCTCTTCTGCTCCTTCAGACTAGCGGCAGCAGCAGCAATTAGCAAACATCTGGTGGAACTGCGCGTCTGCTGAGCTCATTATAGGAACTGCTTCTCATGCCAATGCTGCTAAGAACAGCATAAAGGAGAGGCATTGGTGTTTCTATGTGCTGAAGGGGGAGTGTGAGAAGAGGTAGGAGCTTCTTAAAGAGACAGAGGCCAATTTCAAGGCATCAGACTGGGCTACATGTAAAGTAAAATATCTATTAAGTTGTTTTTGATACATACAGTGCTTTTATTACAAGTTCCTCAGTTGTGCAATAAAATGGAAGCTACATTATACCCTCCGTTTAATGTTGAGCTTATCTAAGTGCTTCCTCTCAGCTGCAGATAAGGTGCAGTGCCAACGTACCAGACCACAGAAGATGGCTGATGCCACCGCAGAGTCAAAAACCACCTCAAAAGACATCGACTGATAGTGTCCAAGAAACCCCTTAGGCCTTCGATTGGCTGTATTTGTAATACAATTGGATTCTGTTTGCTAATTCGGTGGCGTTTGATGGGAGTTGGTTGATTTTATTGAGGCAACAATACTTTCTGGAAATGTATTCTGCAAACCACTCTATCAATTTGAAATTTCTGGCTTGGGTTTGTTAGAACATGTCCTGATGATCCAATTGTATCTAAGAGACGGCTGCTATGACGGCGTTTGACATCTGTTACTCTGTGGGGGCCGCATGTGTCCGGCTACCCCCACCCAGCCGTTTGCTCCCCGATAAACACTCTCCCCGGCTCCCAGGCCCCTCCCTGCAAGGTTTCAACCAAAGCCAGCGAGGGCCGTGGGAGGAGAAAGGGGCGTAGTGGGAGGGAACGGAAGACTGGCACCTTTTTTAGGATTAGTGTTTCCCTGATATTCTGCTGTGTAATCCCAAAGCAAAAGGCGAGGTTAACAGATGACAGGATGGCTGCGAGTGAGTGAGCAAGCAAGCCCACCTCTGAACAGCTCTCAGAGGAGACGGAGGAGAAGAAAACGCTTTATTATTGTTGTTATTGCGTGAAATTCTTCTTTTGTGTTCTGCGACGTCAAATCTTTAATTTCACTCTTTGTGTGTTTGGACGCTGTTCTCACTCCTCAAGCAATTGGCTCCGACCCACAGCGGCTCTTAAACATTAACGGCTAATGACTCGAAGAAGCGTCCGCAAAATTAAACTTCTCATCGACCAATCAGCTGCTAGGACTGCAACTAATTATTATTTTAGTTACTGATTATTCTGACGATTAATCGGATAAAAATAATTGGCACTCTACAGATTCTTTAATTTAAGCCTTTTTTGTGAAATATTAAACATGTTAAAAACAAATAATTCCTTTTTTTAAACATTAAATTAAACATTTCAAACATTTCATCTATTTAGTGATCATTTGTAGAAAAGGACCCAACTGCAGGTAAAATAATAAAACGTGAAAAGCTCAACCCTATTGACTTAATATCTAAACTTTACAGGACTGATCTATTGATTATTTTTTGTATTAACTGATTAATAATTGGGTCGTAAAAGTTGCTTAATAACAGAATTTGAATCAGGTGATGATAAAATTATAGCGCTTTTTAATTTTACATACAAATGTAGATATTTTTCTGCAGTTTTGGCTTAATTACTGCTCTGAGTGTGTTGTTTTTTGACCTTGTATACTCCAATTAATAATGAATCAATTACTAAATTAGTTGACGATTATTTGATTAAAAACGATAAATCGTTTCAGCCGTACTCATCATTAATGACAAACTGATGTTTTAAAGCAGGTTTGGCAAAATCTGGTCTTCAAGAACTATTGAAGATCCGTTTCTGATCTTAAATGCACAACATATCTGTACCGTTTGTGGCTTAATTACTGCTCTCAGTATGTTGCTTTTCCAGCAAATGTCATGTTTTTGAGTCTCCAGTTAACGATTAATCGATTACTAAATTGGTTGACGATTAATTCAAAAATCATGAGTAATTCGACTAATCGTTTCAGCCCTAGATGCTACCAAGCTTAGAAACCCCATACCCTCGTTTGGTTTGCAGAAACTATGGCAACAAACGAGAATTTCCCCCCTTCCACCCTCTCGCTGAGCTGCCCCTGACGTACCAGCTGCTGCGTCGTGTAGCAGCAAAGTCATCAAAATGCCATCTTTGCGAGGCCTTCGCCACCTCGGCTGCCACAGGCGCAACCTGGCTGCCAGTGCGTGGCGTCTCTGTGTGGCGGCGGAGGGCAGGGGAGGGGTCATCCCAGTTGAGATGAATATGTGCCATAATTGAGCTCTGTTAGATGTTGGCGAGTGGCGAGGCGCAGTGTCGCAAATAGGATTCGCCTTTTCCCAATTGATTCAGGCAACCAGTGCAATCTGTGTGTGTGTGTGTACAGTACCTGGTTACTGCGATCCACTTACACACACACACATGCAGACACACTCACACACACTTTTCTCTCTCTTCCTGTCTCCTATGTCGGGGAGTGGAGTAGATGTTGGGGACCGATAGTAGCCCAGTGCCACTTCCTGGTCTTGCCGATAAGCGCTCTGTGCTGCAGATGGCTATCATTTAAAGGGTCCACACACACACACACACACACACACGCACACACACACACACACATATGCAGGCACAGAGGCAGAGTTAGTACCTGTTGACACACCGAAGCTCAGCCCTCCCGCTGGCTCCACAGTGGAAGCAGAGGCGCTGGTTATCTGCTTGATTTCACTTAGTGCGTCTGCATGTGTGTGTGACAGAGCAGTGGGGGGACGCAGAATAGGTGTGTGTGTGTGTGTGTTGTTTCTCCTCACACATACAGGCTGGGCCCCCTGTGAGAGGTAGAGTGATGTATTGAGGGAGAGGGCTGATTAATGAGGAGCGTTTATTAGAACATCTGTGTCAAAGATGGCGGAGGAAGAGGGAGCGAGAGAAAGAGAGAGAGAGATCTGCAGGCCTCTTGTTTGTTGCCTGGAGCCGCCTTAGCCCAGATATACTGTAAATAAAACATGGCAGGCTAGAGGAGAGGAGTTCATTATCCCAGCCCCCCCGAACTAAAAGGAGAACTGTATTCACTTTAAATTTAGCCTTTTCAGGTGGATCTTTGGGCTGCTGGAACCAGGTTAAACTGGATTGCATGGTTCACTGCCAGGTACGCCATTTATCATCCAGAATATTTCCATCTCTACCCCCCCGAGCTAAAACACACGGCAGGAAACCAGGCCGGCTTCGCCACTTCCCAAGGAATCGACCACAAAAGGTTGAACTACTATTTATTCTTTGCTAATAACAATATTGCATAAACTCTAAAGAAGGAAGTGCTTCATACATAAATGTATGACCCATTAAAAAGCTAATTCTGACTTCCTAACCCCAACCTGAACTCCATCAGGGTTTTTTTTATTGAATGAAGCCTTTTCAATAAATCTATAAAGGACCGCTTTGTTATACTGTTGAAGTCCGACTGCAGACCTCTCTGCCCCCCCCGCCTCCTCCCCTCTTGTTTTTCATCATGGCGGGATGATGCACCACAACATGCTTGGCACAGATTCACACCCAGCTGCAGTCGCCAATGTGACTCTGCTCAGCTGTCTTCATTTTTCCCAGAAATATTAAGATAAAATCAGCGCACCATCCGCTCCACACAGGCATTCTGAAGTATAGATTAGTTATGTTTTATTTTCACTGTATTGTGAACCATTTTCTCAACATTTAAATGTTTTTTACCACAATCAAGATCTTCTACTNATTTCATTTTTAAGCATTTCACTCGTACTGCAGGAGTTAATTCGGACTCTTCTTCAGTCAGTAGCAGCGTCCACACTGAAGAGGGTTGCTTTTAGATGTATTTACTCATCTGAATAATATTGGATTTTAACATTTTGGAACATTATCCAGTTCTGGTAATGAGCCGAGTTCTTTTCCATTTTTGTGACAAAAATGTTGACATGTATAAACTATCCTCAGATTTTCACCTTTTGTTTGTGGCAGAAACAATTAAACGCCTAAAATTCTTTCCAACCAAATTCAGCAATATGACATGTCAGCCCTGCATCATTCGCATTTAGTCGCTTTACTTTGTTAATGAAAACTCACATTTTTACAGATCAGTTGATATTGGAACAGCAAGCAGCATCTTTCAGGTTCACAATAATTGATCAAGTCTTGCATTTCGAGGAGTTTCTGTTGTATAACGGAAATAATTGAGCAGGTTTTTAACAATTGTTTGACAGCATATTGTAAATTATGTTCCTTTTCTTTCATGTCGTCCAGAATTGACCTGGTTTATAATCCAGAATCAATCACTTGATATGTTTAATACCTCAGACGTTTCTCACTGTATTCACATTTCTGTTGAAATCCTAATAGTCCCGTATTTTGCTGCTGAAAAGAATGCTCTCTCAACAAATTAATCCTACTGCAATTATTTAAATATAAAAACCATAACACAACTAAAAAATAAAGTTTTTGTTTTGTTTTTTTTTTTTTTAAATGGAAACTGTTTCCTTTTACAAAGTCTGTTCAAAAACTAAATGGGTCACAATGATTTAAAAAAAACTTTTTACCATTTTTATGAAATCACAGTTTATTTTTTATAATTTTTTTCAAACTCTTTTGCTGATGATATCACTCACTTTAGTGCTCTGCTCAAAGTCTACAATAGTTTTTTCCTAATAATCAGTATTAATAATCAAAATTCAACACATAATTTTCCTGTCCTAAGCACCAATAGTTATTAATATTAATATTACACTGTGTGTATGAATGAGCAGTCTCTTTAAAACATTGTTTTATTATTGTAAAACCAAGTCAGAATTATTATTCATTTGACATTTTAAACTTCTACAACAGTTTTTGTTTCCCTAATAATAAAAAATCTTGGAAAATTTAAGTGATTTAAAGTGCAAACCAAGTAAATTCAGCTTTTTTTAAACTGACTTGAGCTCCTCAGGGAGTAAATCTGTAAATAAATTCATATTTTTCAGTGTTTTTTTGTGTGTGCTTTTTTTCATGATCCTCTCTCTCTACCCCTTGTCCTTCTCCATCCCTTCCTCCTCCCCTCTCCTCTCCCCTCCGTCTCCTGTGTGTGTGTTTTTGTTTCCTAACAGTTGTCCTAAGCTGGAGGACCTGCCGCCCGAGCAATGGAGCCACTCTACAGTAAGAAACGCCCTCAAGGAGTTACTCAAAGACATGAATCAGAGCTCTCTGGCTAAAGAATGCCCTTTATCACAGGTGCTGAAGCCCAATCCGCTTATTCAAAATTCCCCCCACCCCCCAAAAAAGAGCAAAAGAAAGCAGAAAAATATCTCAACCTCACCCACCTCCCCTCCTTCCGCTACCATACCACACAACAAAACAAACACCCCTATCTCCATCACCTCCGTCTCTTATCTTTCACTTATCAAATGCCCTGAGTTTGATCCACTGGGAAAGAGAATTGGCATAGAAAATCCAAATCAATGGCCATTGTCGTCTGAATATTTTTTTTCCCTTTTTTTGCCGCCTACAAAACACACACACACACACCAAGAGACGTGCGTGCAGCCAAAAAACCAGAGGTGTTATTGAACATATGGTTATTGTTAGATAAACACTGGACCAATCCCAGAACGATCCGGATTGTGTTTTTTTTGCTCTCTTTTTTTTATTTTGTCTTTTTAGTTCATTTCGTATCACTGCGCTGGGCTGGAGAATTACACATTCACATGTTAGGTGTCACGCTGTGTGCCGAGAGGTTCAATAGAGCGCGCTTGCACTGATATTGTATTAAAAGGCAATGCAGTCGGTATATCATGGAGGCAGTGAATGGAAAGAAAAGGCTGCATATCTCGGAGTGTGTGTGTGTGTGTGTGTGTTAGCTACTGTTCAGCAGGGCTTGTGTGTGTTTTCCTGGATTTGTTGGTGAAATATTCAGACTGTATCTGCGCTCTTTGAGGTTTTTAGCGAGCAGCCAGCTCTCCTCCCAGTCCACTGGATGGTCACCTGGAGACCCGGGTTTGTGCCGTGTGTATGCGCAAGAAGCTGCTTTCGGTGCATGTGTGTGTGCGTGTGTGGGTGTGTGTGTGTGTGTGTGTTTAGCTGGGCATGATGATGTAAAGAGTCCCTGGGTGGCGTTCAGGCGGAGCCCAGCCCGGTCTGGTAATCACCCTGTTTACGGTCCATATGTGAAGACGGCTCAGAGGAGAGCGCACACTAGCTCCGAGGATTTAACACACAAAGCACATTCAGTCTGTCTCAGACACAAATTTGCAAGACTGACACACACACAAGTTTCAGATTAAATTATCAGATTGCTTTTGTTTTGTTTTTTTCCTTTCAAGCCAATGTCTTTCGTTCCCACTTACCAGTTTAAATGCTATAAATCAGCCCTAAATGCTCTGTTATGTAAAACCGAAGCTATCTCAGATGTATATACACAACAGCAATGAGCTTACACAAGCTTACCCTGTGGAGTTTCCTACGTTTTGCTACAGCAACACAATTCTAGGAGTTTTATTGGGATTTTAATGTGATAGAAGAGCATCCTAGTGAAGGAACATGATTTACTTCTGGACTCTTTTGAGCTGCAGGTCTTTTCCTCCATTTCTCTGCCAGTTCTGTCCGTCTAGAAGCTTAAATTTACATCCGTTTTTCTTCGCCAGATACCTTCAGCGTCTGTAAACAGCAATTTACAAATCTTGACACAGTCATTGTCAATTAGATGTAGGTCTGGATTTTGACTGGCCTCTTTTTAACTCAAACGTAGCTCTGCCCAAACCGTCCATTGGAAGGTGAGCCTCCATCGCCTCCTCTTTTGCTCTAATTTCCCGTCAAATTTGACCTTTCCCAACTGAAAGAAAGCATCCTTACCACATGATCCTGAGCTTTAATGTGGAAATATGTGTTTATACTAATGTAGAGGCCAACTTTACCAAACATAGCATCTTGTAAGGAAGCCAATAATTTAAATTTTCCTCTACTTTCCTCTTGTTTGCTGTTCCTCTGGCTCACACCTTTTCACAAACTTCAAACAGGACGTCTTTCCTCTGCAGGTTTGACAAATAGTTATCCTGTCGACGGATTCAGATTTGTGGCTCTCCAGTTTCTTGCCATCGGTTTCTTAACCTCTTCTTTTATTAATTGCCTTCTTTATCCTGTTTTTCACTTAGACAGGAAAGTTTTGGGAAGGTTGGAGATTAACCTCTTTCCGTTTTCAGATGATGTGTTGAGCAAAGCCATGGGAGATGTTCAAAGTTTAGATTATCATTTAATAACACACCCTGTGTCCGTCAGTCTTCATCATGCTGTTAGAGTAGAATAGAATAGAATAGAATAGAATAGAATAGAATAAGGTACATTCAAGTGACAGGCATATTCAGATTAAAAGAACTGTACAACTAAGCAAAACGTTCATGCACGTTTGTGCACAAAAACAAAGTATTTACAACAAATAGAAAACTGTGCAAATACCAGCAAGGATCGAAACACTTATTCAGTTTTTTGGGAGCAGTGATGGTTAAGGATCTTCTGTTATGCACCTTTGTGCATCGAGGATGCAGCAATCTGTCGCTGTAGGAGTTTCTGTTCAGCAGCAGCAGCTTCATGCATGGGGTGGGAGACATCGTCCACCTGCACTGGGTTGATGGGCGTCTTACAACATAGGTGGTGCTATGATGCAACATCGACTTCTTGGAGCTTTATATCCTGTTATGATGCCATTCCCTCCTCAGAAATTCATGCATGTGTGAGAAGTCCCACCTATTTTCCCAAAGCCCCGCCTTGGAGCACCTCTACCCTGCTCCTCTGCTCTTCTGCTCCTTCAGACTAGCGGCAGCAGCAGCAATTAGCAAACATCTGGTGGAACTGCGCGTCTGCTGAGCTCATTATAGGAACTGCTTCTCATGCCAATGCTGCTAAGAACAGCATAAAGGAGAGGCATTGGTGTTTCTATGTGCTGAAGGGGGAGTGTGAGAAGAGGTAGGAGCTTCTTAAAGAGACAGAGGCCAATTTCAAGGCATCAGACTGGGCTACATGTAAAGTAAAATATCTATTAAGTTGTTTTTGATACATACAGTGCTTTTATTACAAGTTCCTCAGTTGTGCAATAAAATGGAAGCTACATTATACCCTCCGTTTAATGTTGAGCTTATCTAAGTGCTTCCTCTCAGCTGCAGATAAGGTGCAGTGCCAACGTACCAGACCACAGAAGATGGCTGATGCCACCGCAGAGTCAAAAACCACCTCAAAAGACATCGACTGATAGTGTCCAAGAAACCCCTTAGGCCTTCGATTGGCTGTATTTGTAATACAATTGGATTCTGTTTGCTAATTCGGTGGCGTTTGATGGGAGTTGGTTGATTTTATTGAGGCAACAATACTTTCTGGAAATGTATTCTGCAAACCACTCTATCAATTTGAAATTTCTGGCTTGGGTTTGTTAGAACATGTCCTGATGATCCAATTGTATCTAAGAGACGGCTGCTATGACGGCGTTTGACATCTGTTACTCTGTGGGGGCCGCATGTGTCCGGCTACCCCCACCCAGCCGTTTGCTCCCCGATAAACACTCTCCCCGGCTCCCAGGCCCCTCCCTGCAAGGTTTCAACCAAAGCCAGCGAGGGCCGTGGGAGGAGAAAGGGGCGTAGTGGGAGGGAACGGAAGACTGGCACCTTTTTTAGGATTAGTGTTTCCCTGATATTCTGCTGTGTAATCCCAAAGCAAAAGGCGAGGTTAACAGATGACAGGATGGCTGCGAGTGAGTGAGCAAGCAAGCCCACCTCTGAACAGCTCTCAGAGGAGACGGAGGAGAAGAAAACGCTTTATTATTGTTGTTATTGCGTGAAATTCTTCTTTTGTGTTCTGCGACGTCAAATCTTTAATTTCACTCTTTGTGTGTTTGGACGCTGTTCTCACTCCTCAAGCAATTGGCTCCGACCCACAGCGGCTCTTAAACATTAACGGCTAATGACTCGAAGAAGCGTCCGCAAAATTAAACTTCTCATCGACCAATCAGCTGCTAGGACTGCAACTAATTATTATTTTAGTTACTGATTATTCTGACGATTAATCGGATAAAAATAATTGGCACTCTACAGATTCTTTAATTTAAGCCTTTTTTGTGAAATATTAAACATGTTAAAAACAAATAATTCCTTTTTTTAAACATTAAATTAAACATTTCAAACATTTCATCTATTTAGTGATCATTTGTAGAAAAGGACCCAACTGCAGGTAAAATAATAAAACGTGAAAAGCTCAACCCTATTGACTTAATATCTAAACTTTACAGGACTGATCTATTGATTATTTTTTGTATTAACTGATTAATAATTGGGTCGTAAAAGTTGCTTAATAACAGAATTTGAATCAGGTGATGATAAAATTATAGCGCTTTTTAATTTTACATACAAATGTAGATATTTTTCTGCAGTTTTGGCTTAATTACTGCTCTGAGTGTGTTGTTTTTTGACCTTGTATACTCCAATTAATAATGAATCAATTACTAAATTAGTTGACGATTATTTGATTAAAAACGATAAATCGTTTCAGCCGTACTCATCATTAATGACAAACTGATGTTTTAAAGCAGGTTTGGCAAAATCTGGTCTTCAAGAACTATTGAAGATCCGTTTCTGATCTTAAATGCACAACATATCTGTACCGTTTGTGGCTTAATTACTGCTCTCAGTATGTTGCTTTTCCAGCAAATGTCATGTTTTTGAGTCTCCAGTTAACGATTAATCGATTACTAAATTGGTTGACGATTAATTCAAAAATCATGAGTAATTCGACTAATCGTTTCAGCCCTAGATGCTACCAAGCTTAGAAACCCCATACCCTCGTTTGGTTTGCAGAAACTATGGCAACAAACGAGAATTTCCCCCCTTCCACCCTCTCGCTGAGCTGCCCCTGATGTACCAGCTGCTGCGTCGTGTAGCAGCAAAGTCATCAAAATGCCATCTTTGCGAGGCCTTCGCCACCTCGGCTGCCACAGGCGCAACCTGGCTGCCAGTGCGTGGCGTCTCTGTGTGGCGGCGGCGGAGGGGAGGGGAAGGGAAGGGAGGGGTCATCCCAGCTGAGATGAATATGTGCCATAATTGAGCTCTGCTAGATGTTGGCGAGCGGCGAGGCGCAGTGTCGCAAATAGGATTCGCCTTTTCCCAATTGATTCAGGCAACCAGTGCAATCTGTGTGTGTGTGTGTACAGTACCTGGTTACTGCGATCCACTTACACACACACACATGCAGACACACTCACACACACTTTTCTCTCTCTTCCTGTCTCCTATGTCGGGGAGTGGAGTAGATGTTGGGGACCGATAGTAGCCCAGTGCCACTTCCTGGTCTTGCCGATAAGCGCTCTGTGCTGCAGATGGCTATCATTTAAAGGGTCCACACACACACACACACACACACACGCACACACACACACACACATATGCAGGCACAGAGGCAGAGTTAGTACCTGTTGACACACCGAAGCTCAGCCCTCCCGCTGGCTCCACAGTGGAAGCAGAGGCGCTGGTTATCTGCTTGATTTCACTTAGTGCGTCTGCATGTGTGTGTGACAGAGCAGTGGGGGGACGCAGAATAGGTGTGTGTGTGTGTGTGTTGTTTCTCCTCACACATACAGGCTGGGCCCCCTGTGAGAGGTAGAGTGATGTATTGAGGGAGAGGGCTGATTAATGAGGAGCGTTTATTAGAACATCTGTGTCAAAGATGGCGGAGGAAGAGGGAGCGAGAGAAAGAGAGAGAGAGATCTGCAGGCCTCTTGTTTGTTGCCTGGAGCCGCCTTAGCCCAGATATACTGTAAATAAAACATGGCAGGCTAGAGGAGAGGAGTTCATTATCCCAGCCCCCCCGAACTAAAAGGAGAACTGTATTCACTTTAAATTTAGCCTTTTCAGGTGGATCTTTGGGCTGCTGGAACCAGGTTAAACTGGATTGCATGGTTCACTGCCAGGTACGCCATTTATCATCCAGAATATTTCCATCTCTACCCCCCCGAGCTAAAACACACGGCAGGAAACCAGGCCGGCTTCGCCACTTCCCAAGGAATCGACCACAAAAGGTTGAACTACTATTTATTCTTTGCTAATAACAATATTGCATAAACTCTAAAGAAGGAAGTGCTTCATACATAAATGTATGACCCATTAAAAAGCTAATTCTGACTTCCTAACCCCAACCTGAACTCCATCAGGGTTTTTTTATTGAATGGAGCCTTTTCAATAAATCTATAAAGGACCGCTTTGTTATACTGTTGAAGTCCGACTGCAGACCTCTCTGCCCCCCCCGCCTCCTCCCCTCTTGTTTTTCATCATGGCGGGATGATGCACCACAACATGCTTGGCACAGATTCACACCCAGCTGCAGTCGCCAATGTGACTCTGCTCAGCTGTCTTCATTTTTCCCAGAAATATTAAGATAAAATCAGCGCACCATCCGCTCCACACAGGCATTCTGAAGTATAGATTAGTTATGTTTTATTTTCACTGTATTGTGAACCATTTTCTCAACATTTAAATGTTTTTTACCACAATCAAGATCTTCTACTGACTCCTCTCATGGTTCATTCCTCTGGTGTTGTTCTGCAGTTTTTGTTTTGTCGTTACAGCTTTATAAAATGACTTAACTTTCAGGTGGGGTTCTATTAAAACACCATGAGCAATCAATATCCTACCTGCAACAGATAACAATCTTATCCACTTTAATTTGATCATTGGAATAAGTTTTAGATCTGACATGTTCTTACAGTTTGAACAGAAAAGTGGTTTTCTAACAACCTAAGAAGTTCAGCAAAAAAAAAATATTTTATTGAAATTATGTTGATATTTGATTGTTTTGTAGAGCCCCTTCACACAGGATTACTGTGGATTTGATGTCAGACGACTCAGACGTTGTTTACGATCATTGTTTTAAGCTAATTTGTTCAGGATAAACCTGTAACATTTAGATCCACTTTTACATGTTTCCACCTCAGCTTATTACTTTTAATGCGAGAAGCGGCCAAGTTGAAACGCGAAGTTGGCCTTGCAGAGGGTAACTGATGGTAGTTGGAGTTTTTCAGTTTTCCAAAGGGAAATCCAACTTCGGATGGGTGTCTGATCGATTTTTACAACCGGGAAGTCAGAATTTCCCAGTTCTAAGTAAAACTGGAACATAAAACTCCACGTTCAGATCGTATTAACAGTAGTGGCACTTGAATTGCATTGTATTATCAGTAAGATCAAACTGGAATCTGTTTAGACTGATTTAAATATACATTTCTGGTTTAAGATTTGTGGTTTATTGGTTCCTTGCACATAAACTGAATTGAATTCAAAGGAAATGAAGTGACGCAGTTGTCAGTATTCACGGCTAGATCCTTGTGATACGTTGTGGGAAGTTGCAGAGAATGTCTCTGGAATGTGAAAAATGTAACAGAAAACCCTTTTGGGAGACTGCAAAGAAGCTTTAGTGTCTTTACAGTGAAGGAGACGATGGAGAGAACAACTGGCTGTTTTTCTGCTGTCCAGTGTTTTCTTTTAGACGAGTTTAAGCTTCACACTGCGTTTTTGATACCATCTTACAAGGTTGTCTTATGTAGTTCAACAACAATTTCCTGCCAAACTAGATTAACCATCAGCAAGATAAAACTAAGGCGTGTTATTAAAGACCTTTGGCAGACTGTACTAATTTGAAGTAAGGGTCAACGATGGTTTCATTTAAGAAACCGTCGTTGTTTTATCTGTAACTTAATGGGACAGTTCAGACGCTTTGAAAGTCGGGTTCTGTTGAGACTTTGGCTGATTAATATTTTACCTGCAGTAGATGGGCCAAAATGAAAGCTGATTTCTGTCTTATCAAAAACTCCAGTCTTTTAAACATCAACTGCAAAATAAGGTTTGTACCTTCAAACAGTCTTGGTGATTTATGTAGACGTTCATGGTGATTTACGCCACATTTGGTGTTGCTCCGCAATTAACGTCAGCCTTCCAAAAAGCCTTCAAAAGGGGAAAGAATGGAGAACCTGGTGGTGCAGAAAGGGGTTACAAGAACTGGTTCTTATCTCAGTTGCTTCTTATTCACACACTATAAGCAAGTTGTTGTTTTGAAGGCATGAACCACAGTCTGTCAGAAGTTTGAGTTAAAATGCAGCAGAAAACCTCAGCTGAACCATGTGTTTTGGTCAGACTTTATATTTTGCCCTGAAGCAACAAACAGTCCAGCTGAATCTGACTTGAAACGAAACCTCGACCTCATCCACACTGTTAGGTACGGTGGTGGATCTGTGCTGCTGTGGGCCTTTCCCATGTGAAATGTGTCTGGCAAATTAAGCATAATGAGCTTTATTTACATTTGTAGCAGGAAAATCCAGTTTGTTTTGCCACCTGCATATACAAAAGTCCTTATTCCGTGTTCAGATCATTTATAAAATTATAACTGGAGGTCTTTTAACATGATTTGTCTTCACTTTGCTCTAACTACTTCTGCAGGGATCTACCAGTCAAAACCTCTTAACAGAACCTTGCATGAAATAAATCTGAAGTATCCCTTTAATACAAAAGGTCAGGAGTTCAGAGTTGCTCTGACCTTTTTGATGGCACAGCTGTTGGCTTCTTCCTCCCCGTTCTGCGCGGAGAAGCCGAAGCCAGAAAAGCAGAATTATGCTGAAACAGTTGGTTTGTGCTCGTTCTGCCAGCAGGTCCCCCGCACAAAACCTCCAAGCGCATATATTATAGAAACCGATAAAGATGGCATACCTATAATTTGAAAACAGATGGTTTGGTTCTTTTGAATATTTATAACAATCAGAAACATTTTTTTTTTCCTGCATTCACCCGGAGGCTGGCGAGGTGTTAAAACGCTCGTTTTAATGAAACTGCATGGGGATTTAATAAATGGGGCTTTTGTTTGTCTCAGGTTGGAGGTAAATGTTGAGAGAGCAGAGAGTCAACTGTATAGGGAGAGTCGGCGTCACAGAGCGACATGCTCGCTGCGGACCCCGACGCGCTTGAAGTTTTTTGTCTCCAACAGATTGCACAAATAAAAATAAAAAGATTCGTATTCGCTCACATGAAACACCTCCACAGCTGTTGGTGCTTAATACATTGCTATGTTCCTTTTGAAGGTAAATATTTTTCTTGTTCTTGATGAATAATACCCACACTGCAAAAGACAAACTCTGTGGCATTTGATAAAAAAAAATAATAAAAATAACAGATTAAACCTTGTTTGATGTAATTTCTTGTTCGTTTGGAGGGAAAGAATCGTACACATCTGCATGTCTTACACTTTTATCCTCCCCTGTATTTTATTTGCTTTGACAAGCGACAGTGTTGCTGCATGTTCCACCAGCTCTAATATTATGTCTGTATTTTCCACAGTGAGAATCTAAAAGTCTCTCCCGCTCTCTCAATCAATCTCTCTCTTTCAGAGTATGATTTCCTCCATTGTGAACAGCACTTACTATGCAAATGTGTCGGCGGCAAAGTGTCAGGAATTTGGGCGCTGGTATAAACATTTCAAGAAGACAAAAGATATGATGGGTAAGCAAAACGGAGGGGCGCAAAGTATGGCGCTCACACTTTTGTCTCTGCATACAGACACGCACGCACACACACTTTTTAACACACACTCGCACCAGTCATCATCACAATATGTCCCCTATCCAAACGGCTCTTTGTCTTCCTGCTGTTGAACGCTGCACAGATACATTTTTATCTTGTTATCTAATATTTCAAGGTCAAAAGGACTTACAACCATTGGAATAAGAAAGTACACCCTTTCTCAGCTCCATGGTTTTGTTTATTAGGACAGTAGAAATGATCGGGTCTCTACAAGGTCAAAAAAACATGTAAATATAACCTTTGTTGTTGGCACTATAAAGCAAGAAATGGAAAATATGTTTGTAGAAAATCTAAGTGGACCCTTTTGGGTTGTGACCTCTATAAAAGCAGGAGTGTTTACTGTTTGCTGGTCTGGATGTGTGTTACCACAATGCCACGTTAGAAAGAGTCAGCAGTAGCTTTAGAGGAGCTTCTCATCAATCCTGGAAGGCTTATAAAACTCTTCATGAACAATTTAAAGTCCGTGATTCTACATCCATTAGTGCAAAACGTTTAAGTCGTTTGCTAATGTTCATGGGAAAGTTTTTCCCTGAAAAATTCAACCTCACCTTCTGAAAAATGCTAAAATGATACCAACAGCTTCATCCCAGACTGTCCAGGCCTCAGTTAGCTTGGTGGATGTTAATGCTCATGTCTGGACAGTTTGTAAAAACAACCACACATCCGCATTCATAAAGTGCTTCGGATTCTGTTTTCACACGATAAACTCGGTTTGATTTAGGACCAAAGCTGCAACATTTGTTACATTTTCAGCTGATGCGATTCGCTTTCACACTGCTTTGTGTAAAATGATTTAAGCTAATTCAAAAACCTGTTCACCCCGTCGCCTGTGGGGGCGCTGCACCAAGACCTACTGAGGGAAACGGCATGAAAACCTCTGAAGAAGACACAGAGCGCAACTTATTTCTTCACAAAATGCAAAGAATGGAGTTTTAGCGGTCGTTGGATTTTCTCTTAATTGGGTCTGTTCAGTTTTTTTCCACAATCAGCTTTTCCATTTTGCTCCTCGTATTTTGTGCAATTAATAACAGCATTTTGGAAACTTTAGCTTGTGCTTTGTAAGCTTGATGTCAGTTTCATTTTTAATTACCATATTTTCCAGACTAAACATCACACTTATTTTCATAGTTTGCCTGGTTCTGCGACTTATTCGTGTTTTTATTTTTGGACTGATGCATTAAATATTAATTCATATTGATATGAACCAAGGATTAAACATTAGCGTCTGCAGTGCAAGGAAAGCTAGCTGAAAATAAATAAATGTGACTAAATGTCACTTAAATGTGTCTTATGCACATAAATGTTTTTTCCCTCTTTGTGTCACATTTTTTGATTGTAACTTTTACTCTTTATCAATGTATTGTCCAGAAAATACGGAAGGTGGGCAGGGTGTGCTTTCTTTCTCTCAGTTACTGCATCTCAAAATGAGCTATTATTACCACACCCAACAAACATTTCTGAACATTTTCTTTTTATGTTTTGTATAACTCTGTGAATAAAAGGCGGCATTGGCTTTAACTGTCCACTACCCCATCCGGAATTAAATTAGATTTCTTATCTATCTCTCTACCAATGCATTACTTTATATAATCTAAAAAAATACCCTTTGACCTCCCAGGAAATGGGGGTCATATAATGCCAGTTCCACCAAAGCTGGAGATAGTTGTCAGATATTCGTTTCTGTAGTTTTATTAAGCGGAGCAGCTCTGTGCTGGGGAACCTGTAGGGCAGCAGGCATTGGTGAGATATTAGTTTTAGTAATCTGTTGAGCTGAATCTTTTTTTTTCTGCCAGGATGCTATTCCTCACAGCGATGACAGACAAGATTCTTTATCAAAAATGTTTTCACATCCTGCATGCAAACGGTGTGCTGCGATCATATTTTATCTGATCCTTTTAAAGTGACAACGTACACCGGGTACATTATTTCCTTCAGAGCCGCTGTTCTTGTGTTTTCTCTTGCTTCACTCCCACACGTTTTCTGTCACACTTGTTTTCTATCCGGTTTTATGTTCCTCAGACGGGGAGCTGCTGCAGCTGCCAGTCTGGCCTTTTTGTAGTGATGCTGATGCTTTTTATTCCTGCATAGCTGGAAGTGAGAGAGACGATCTGTAGAAAGCCTTAACCCCTGTGTTTCTCTCCTCACGCCTGCATGGCGTGGTGTGTGTGTGTGCGTGTGTGTGTGTGTGTGTGTGTGTGTGTGTGTTTGTGTGTGTATTCGCCCGTGCAGGCATGCGCCAACCCTCCCAGCTGGAGGGCTACCTAGGGACGTGCGTCCTCCGTGAGAGCCCGCGTGCCAATGCGCTAGGTAGGTTACAGCATGGGCACAGACACACACACACACACACACACACACACACACACGCTTAAAACACACACATTAATAACCTGCAGCTTTACTGTAACCCAACCACAATACCTGCAAGTTTAGCTCCTGTTTTCCCAAGGTTAACTGTAAATCTCTGTTTCAAACATTAATAGAAGAAACAGTCACCCACTCAGTATTTGAGAAGCAACATTTTATTCCTAAATGCATAAACTAAAATAGTTACCTTCTGACTCTCCTAACTAGAATTTTAATTAAAATCTTATTTCTGGTTCTAAAAAGCAATTCATGCTAATTTAAAGTCATGCAGAAATGAAACGAGTCGCTTTAAGAGCTCGTTTCCTCCATGAAAGCTGAAGCTTGTCAAACATTCGACCTTAACTTAGAAAATAAATCTCATAAAGTACTATTTCTAATGCTTGATTTTTATTTTGAGTAGATTTCAGAGGGACAATGATATTTTTGGAAATTTGATCTGGAGGCTCAACAAATATTATTGTAAACACTTAAAAGTATTCACACTTCTGGGATTATTTGTAAAAACGACAAATAATTTGTGATGTGAAAGAAAAAGGAATCGTTTTACATTTATTTCAAGGAAACTGAAAAGTACAGTGTGCTGCTTGTTTTAGAGACACAATAGAGATAAAATACAAGAAGTTTAAAGTTTAGTTAAGTTGTGAAAAAAGGGTGCGTCACTCCGCACTTCCTTTCCACTTCACCTCTATGCTTTCACTTTTGTTGGTCAATCACTTAAAAATCCTTTGAAATATGTTGAGATTCGTGGCGGAACGATGAAAAATTAGGCATTTAATTTACCCACTCACAATTTAAGACTGCAAAGTAATATTACATTACACATAGCGAGTTTACAAACAATCTGTGTTGCTTGAATCACATTGTCGTCACAGATTGATTTGGATTATGTCACTTTAAGAACAAATTCCCTCTCTGATTGGTCAGATGAAGAAATAAAAATGGTGGTTGTTCCTTTAATGGGTTTATTTACCCTGGAAGTTTAAATTGATTCTTCCAGTTGTGCTGAAGAGCCAAATTTATATTCTATACATTTCTTATTAATTTGGCAGCCATGTTGGATTTTCAGGCAAGAAAAGTTTTACTTTTTGGAATAATCAGGACTCAAGATTTGTTTGCTAAAGCTTCGATCTCATGTAGATTTGCCACAGGGTAAGAAAAAGCCTAAAAGAATCAGCGGTTCCACTTATTAACGGAGTGTTTTTGTTTCTATATGAATTTATTGTTTCTTAAAAAGCACAAACCTTTGAAGCAGGAAAGAAGAAAACTCAAATCTTCTCATAATAAACGCACAAGTTGCATGATTTTTAGGAGAAACCCTGAACATGAAGTCACTTTTCCACTCAAATCATGATCTAAATCGTGACAGCTCATAAAAACGGTCACGTATGAAATCCTTCAGTCTGGAACTTTACGCTGCGATAAGAAAACCAACCACATTGGTGCACATTTGCAGCGATAACATCTCCAGACATGCAGTCAAACACAAACTCTAGCACCCACATGTCATGTTAACCAAACGTCAGATAAAAACCCAGCACATCTATGTCAGTTGTCCACCACAGGCTTGCGGCAGAGTCCATCTAATTGGGTTGATCTTTGGCAACATGTGGAGAGGAATCTGCTGGAAAAACGCAGCTAAACTGAGAAACAAAGTTATTTATCTGTGCTTTGGTTAACGTTCCTGGTTATTGAGTAAAGTTCCCGATCCTTAGGAAAGCCAACGTAAAAGTGAGAGTTGAGTCAATCCCTTTTTCATTCACTCTGTCAAACACACACATAGACACACACACATGCTCTCTCCCTCAGCTCACATCCCATTCCCATTGTGTGTTTAATCCGGGACTCTTTTGTGGCAGGATTCCACATGAGGACTCCCGCTTCTGTGGCAGCCGTTTTTTTTTTCCTCCCAGGGCCTGCCATGCTCTTCTGTCACCCCTACTCTTTTCAATTTGCATGGAAATACCTCCATGTGCCTCTGTTTGTGTGTTGTGAGCATGCCCCCCAGCAGTCTGCATGTGCAAGCATATGCACACACACACATTCATATAGGAGTGAATAGGCATGTCATACCATCAGAGCCAAGGAATGCCAGGGATTATGAGAAAAGATGTGATTATTACCAACATTTTTTTGTTGTTTTGTTCTTGTTTTATCCTCGTCACCCCTCCACTCCACATCATTTGTTAAAAAAAGGCTCAATAGACCTGTCTTGGACGGTGGTTTTCTGCATCCTGACAGTTATAGAGCAAGCACCTCAGACACGATTATCAATATTTTTTTGGAAAACGGCCATGCAGATAATCTTCCATCTGCTGAAACATTTTGCTCTATCAAAGGAGGGGGAAAAATATCCAAATCTTTAACATTAATCCCATACGATGTGGAGGCCGCAGCCCACTTCCGAGGAGTTAGCATCGCCGCGCGGATGAATCCTTGAATGCTTCCCCCTCACTCGTTCGGCACAGAAGATGAGAAAAAAAATCCTCTGCAACCTAAAAACTATTCCAGCTGCTTATTCACTTCTCTGTGGGTAGCACTTTGAATGTTAAATCATTGTTTTCATCCTCTTAGCACATCATTTAAACAAGTCTTAAAATATTCCCCAGCAGCCATTATGGACTTAAAGATTCCCGAAAGAAGAGACACCACAGAAATCTCCGAAAATGCCTTCAAATGACAGCGAAAACATTTAATTTCGGTTCACTTAAACGGTGGAAGGTGAAGATCATTAAAACGAGGTGGTTTCTACATGCACTGATGTTTATTCTGTCTCTGTTTTTCACATTTATATTTACACCATCCATCCCTAAAATTGTCACATTGGCCAGCGTGTGTTCCTTATTTTAGAATTAAGCATGCATTTACAACATAAATCCCAGTCAGACACACACATGCTCCACTGTCTGTGTGCGATCTCTCTTTTTTTTTTTTCCACGAGGCCAAACACATTCTGAACTTAATTCTGAAGGCATGAGACACACAGGTCAAACACAATGAGGCTCTTTTATCAGCGGTTGCATCTTTTTCTTTTTAAGCTGGATAACCAGCTGTGGCATATCCACTCGTCGATGAAGAGCCCTTTGAAGGGGAAAAAAAACAAAAAAACACAGACTTACTGTATCTTTTGGTTGGTATTTTGGTTTTAACAGTTTTCTTTTCAAAGCTCCTGATTGTATTGCCTCCCCATAAAGAGCAAAACCAAGAATGTTAACGATCAGCCGAGCTTTGACCCCAGGCAATAATTTGATCCGGTGCAGACCAGGTCTGTTTGTTTCCCCGGATTAGAATCTATGGTTATAGTTAGAGATGTAATAATCCGGATTTTACAGACTGAAACTGATTTTTGCTTCTTTTTTTTTTTTAAAGGTTTGACCTGCTGATTCTCTTAAAAAACATAAAACTAGTTTGTTTAAGCTTGTTTTTCCTGTCATGCTTACAAATAAAAACACAAAATAGTTATATGAATCATTTTGAATTGATTGTTGAAATAATCGTCAACTAATTTAGTAATCGATTAATTTTTAAATGGGACATACACTGTAAAAAAAAAAAAAAGACCTGTTGCTGAAAGAACATCTAGTTCAAAGCAAAAATCTATACGTTTTGCAATTATTAAAAAAAACAAACTTTTGTAAAAATGTTCTAAACAAAACTCCTCAAGTAGTCTGGTTCAAATTCTGTAAAGATAAAATACCTCCTAAAAAAAATCTCCCTACTCAGTTATTAACTGGTTAATCTAAAGAATAGATCTGCACTGCATTGATAAGTCAAGAAGAAGGGCTGAGCTTCTACATGTTGATGTTAGAAATATTATTTTAGCTCTTTTGCACCAAATGAATGAAATGTTTCTGCATTTTAGGCAAGAAAATTTTTATTTTCTTACTTGAAAAAGGAATTAAATTGTCCATTTGCATCTTTCAATGTATTTCTAATATTTAAAAAAATATTTAATGGTTAAATCAACAGAATGTGCCTCTTTGATAGAATAATCATAATTGATAGAATAATAATATACTGATATAATAGTTATTTGCAACCCTACACAGAATAAGACAAAAGTGACAAGTAAACTTTTCAGCTTGTTTTAAATCAGTAATTTCTTAATATTGATGAAAACATTAAAAAGTTATGCTAGATATGTAGTGCTCAGTTGATCAAGAGGTTTAATCAAATTAATCACACACTGGCGCTGTGATTAACCACTGTGAAATATAAATAAGAACATTGTTCATATTTACATTTCAGGAATGGCGTTTTGGGTTTTTATCCGATGAATCAATCAGTCGCCAGAATAATCGATTACTAAAAAGTCCTTAGTTGCAGCCGTAATGATGAGTTTGGCTTGTGTTTTCTATTTCCCTTCTTTCTCCAGCGGAGATGGACAGCCTGTCGGATCTGTCCCCTCCCGGCTCCAACCACAACCACAACCACCTGGGTTTCTCCCAGCAGCAGCCCATCCCTGGCAGCACCGCAGAGCAGACGCCGTCTTCACCGGTGCCGCCGTTGCCGCACGCTCCCCCGCACAGCGGCCAAACGGGCGGCCGGCAGCCGCAGCTCCCCGGCCTGCACCATCCGGGGTTGGTGTCCACGCCCATCAGCCCCCAGCTGGTGAACCAGCAGCTCGTGATGGCGCAGATCCTCAACCAGCAGTACGCGGTGAACCGGCTGCTGGCGCAGCAGTCGTTGTCGCAGCAGTACCTCAACCACCCGCCTGTGAACCGCAACTCCCACACCAAGCCGCTGGAGCCTCAGGTGGGCTCCAACACGGAGGTTTCCTCTGAGATCTACCAGTGGGTGAGGGACGAGCTGAAGCGGGCCGGCATCTCGCAGGCCGTCTTTGCCCGGGTGGCCTTCAACAGAACCCAGGTGAGGACAAAACCCAGAATTTACTAGATTATCACGCAAGTTGGTCTGTTTTCTATGCGTCCTGTTGGTTACGTTGGGGCTGAAATGATTAATCCGATTAATCGTGTTTGATCAGTTATTTGAATATTTTAGTAATCGATTAATTGTTATCTGGAGTAAAACCTCTAAAACAAAGAAACAGAGCCATCAAATGATTTCAACTTCATAAACACAGTTCAACAACTTCAGTCTCCTGACATTAGTGACTTAATTTAATGGCAACTTTAGAAAATGATCATCCGTCTTGCCTTGACTTGTGCTCAGTTTCTCCTCCTGGCAATAATCTGCTGTTGATAACACATCATCCAAACTATTCCTTCAATTTGTCTTTGCTTTGAAGGTGTTGCATATAACGGGGAGCATTAAGTCGACTGATAACGATCAAGCTGAACGTACAGCGCTCACTTTAAAAAGTCACATGGGAGAGAAAGACAGTGGTGTTTTTGTACAGTTCAGGAAGCTTCCTCTCAGTCTTATCTGTGTCTGATATGAGGAATTAGCCAGATAGTGCGCCTGTAGAGGATAATTTATTAGGTTTGTGGTTTCCCAAAAAAAAAAAATGCAGAGAAAAAGGAGGAGGTTGTAGGTTGTGTTGCATCAGACTAGAGGGGGTTTTGTAACAGAAAGGAAACCGATTGGCTAGTCTGGATCAATGCATTCACAGTGAAATATTGAAAACATGAGGCGTGTCTCGTCTGTTTTTTTTTTTTTATTTAGCTGTTAGACATCTCTGGTTAGTCCAAGAGGACTTAAATACTCAAAAAAACAAACAAAAAAAACGAGTATGTTTCCCCATCACCTTGTTTTATTACCAAATCACATCTATTGATGGTGAGAGAAGCACAGCGTCGGTTTGCACAGTGTGTGGCCAGGAGCTGATGAAAAGGCCCAATCACACATCACCGATAATGGAGTCATCGCTGTCTCATAATGATGGAATTGAGCACTATTGAAAAGTAAACAGAGGATACACTGATTGCCCGCTGAACAAGGCGAATAGCTGAGCTCTTATCAAAGGCAACCTGAAAAAAAAAAATGTGCAAAATTACACGTATTATACACACGAGTTCCAGTGAAGTGTTTTTGTGGTGCGTAAATGGACAGACGAAGCTGAAAAGGAATCGAGGTTTTCTTTGATATGAATAAAAACTGGTGTCTGCAGAAAAAAGCTACTTTGCTGTTTCTCTTAAGAATAAAAAACATACATTTTTAACCGTGGGTGTTTTTTTTGTTTTTTTTTTTTTCAGGGCTTGCTGTCTGAGATCCTGCGTAAGGAAGAAGACCCCAAGACGGCGTCCCAGTCCCTGCTGGTCAACCTGCGCGCCATGCAGAACTTCCTGCAGCTTCCGGAGGCCGAGCGCGACCGCATCTATCAGGAGGAGAGGGAGCGGAGCCTCACGGCCGCATCCGCCATGGGCTCCACTCCCCTCATCAGCACGCCGACCAGCCGGCCCGTTCAGGTACCGGACTCTGTCCTGCTGGCTTCCCCACTGTCACGACTGGACCAGACACAGACGCACACCTGCGGTTTTTGTTAAAGTTTCATACGTTTTTTTATTGAAAGAAACTGATTTGGAAAAATTTTCTTTTGCCTGATTTTGTTATTTTTTTGTTGCTTAAATTATTTATTTTCATTTTGGTCCTTAAAATACCAAAATTTTCACTTAAATTTATGTTTTAATCCGTTTGATGATGTAATTTTTAAATATTAATGATTGATTATTTCATCATTTACTTGAGTCGACTTTTTACCAAATACAGAAAATTTTCCGGTGGCTCTGTTGTGTCTGGACAGAAAATCGTGAACATAGCATTCCTTCAGAGTCTGGAAAAGTCTGTAAAGTTGGGAATTTTATTGATTATTGGAAAAAAAATTGTTTCCAGCGTTGATTTTATGTCTGCCCAATAGGATTGGGTGATACGGTTTAAAATTTTATCACGATATTTTGTGGTACTATTGTGGTGATAAGAACTATTTACTTCTCCTTTTTAGGTAACTTTATGGCAATTATAGACCCACAAACATAAATACTCGTCCTGAATAATGAGCTTCTTTACGACACAAGTAGCTTAAATAATTTTTATTTTTATTGTTAATATGCACACTGTAACTGCATTTAATAATTGAACAAACAGTGGAGAAAAATATTGACTACAATTCCAACAATACGAGCAGTTTTAAGTATTTTTAAACATTATTTATTGTGACAACAATAAATCATGATCAGAAATTTATCACAGTAAATGATACGCGATAAACGATACGATAAATGCCCGCCCATAACGTCCAACCATAAATTCACAGTGAATTTTTTAAATCTACACATTAAAAGGTGGTCAAAAAAAGAAAAGAACTGACATGAAAAATCCTTGGGATTCCTTTTCTATTAATGCTTCAGCGGCTTTGTCAGCTAATGTTTGTGGCTGTGGAGATGAGAGCAGAGGAAGCTGCCAGAAAAAGGCCAGCATGGAAAACAAAGGCCAGATGTTGGCCTGGAGGGAAGCTGCAGCAGTAAGCCTCCTCACGTCAACTATCAGCGCTCGGATGAACAGTAAAACCTCCTTCGGCCAAATCCAAGTCAGAGAGGAGTTATTTTATATCAGAACATAAGAAAATTACTGTGATTAATAAAGTCATGGAGCAACAAGTATAGTGGTAATATTAAGTTGAGAATTTTTGTATTTATTCCAACTCAGAATGTTTTTCTTGTTTGCTTTGTTTAGTTAGACAGCATTTAAGCATCTACTATCTGTCCTATCTTTTTAAATCTAACTGATAGTTAATGACAGTGTTGGTTTAAATTGAACCAACCTGGCTGTCAAACTGTGCAGACCTTTTAGTCCAGGTTCAGAGTAGATGGTCTACCGCTGCTGCCACCGTCCCACTCCTCCACGCTCCACCCAGGATCGCATTATTTAAACCTTTAAGCTGTCTGTTTTGATATATTATTACTGTTTAATGTAGGCGTCTTCTTGCAGTCAGTGATGAGGAAAGGTATGCAGAGTTGTGGGGGGGCCGTTTGCTTTATTATCATAAACCAAATCCAGACATGTACGATGAACGTTCCCCCATAAATTCTAGTGCATTAAGTGGTTATCCATTAGGCTGCACATTTTTATTGTACAAACACTGACTACTTTTGTGCTTATTAGCACACTCAGTTTTTCTTGCAAGTATGCATCCAGTTTCCACCCAGAGATGTTTTCTTAACATCGAACACTTGACTGAAACTTTAGATGACTGATTTTCCTTTACCTTCTTTCTGCATGCAAATCAGCTCCGCATCTTCCCCGCCCTCACCACTCAGGTGAAAATCAGGCACAAATGATGGAGGAAGTAAAAAAAACCTGTGCTAATTTTGACCTTTTGCCGTGCATTAGACGGCGCTTGCTAAGAAAAAAATTTGGTTTCCCTCAGTGATGACAAGCTCCGTGAAAGATCAAACATCGTTTAGTCGGTGCCTCTCTCCAAATCCCTGCATGCCACACCACAACTCTGTACCCTCTCTTAGAGTCAGTGTCCTTTATGAGAGACGTATGTGGCAACTTTCTACCACTTAAGAGCATTTGATGCGCGGTCAGCTGCGTCTGGGAGGTGGCGGGGGCAGACAAAGGCGTCCTCTGTCCTGTCTGTGAAGAATATTTGGCTTTTATTCAGGTGAAAGGGGGGAAAGTAAGAAGGACAAAGGCCCTTCCATCTCCAAAATCAAGCCCCCTCTCCTTTTAAGTGCTCTGCTTGCTAGTAAAGAGAGTAGGACTTTAGAGCAGAAGCACTCAAGCAGTTCACATTAATACACTGAGCAGCTGTCTGAATTCAGAGCAGTGCATCAGAGCCAAATAATGAATCTTTGCACAACAATTTATTGAAGTGAAAATGTAAAAAACAAAGTCTGCTGCAAAGTGTTCTGCGCACATGAAACCAGATTCTTAAAACCAGAAGTAGCTTTGCAGAGTTATCAGTCGAGACAAAGACACTTTGAAACTTTGAACTAATTCTGTCCAGCTAATTAGAGGAAATCAACTCATATCCTACAAAAAAAAGTCTGTGAATAACTCAGGCAAAGCAACATTTAGGTCTGATCATTCACGACTTATTAATTTCCTGTTGGCGTAATCTTCCCTCCAAAAAAGGCTTCTAAACTTGTTCAGTTGTGCTTATTTGTTAAATAACTTTTAACAACTAAAATTACACATTTACTTTATTTATTTTAGATGCTGTAGTTTTAAAGTCCATTAAATTGGCGATAAAAATAATTTCTAAAAACCGATCCAGGGGAGTCATACCATGAATATAAAGTATACCAGTCGTAACTGCTCTGCATATCAAGATGTTGATTTTAGGTCATATCACATTTCTTCCGTCTCCCAGCAACCAGCACAGCCAAGCCTAGGCTAGGCAATTTGGAGGTGTGCGTAACCCTGCACATTCATTATTGAATTTAGAGCAGCTGTTCAATAATGTTATTGATCTTTGTGCTAATACTGCTAAAAATTACCTGCTAAGTGTTGTTACTTTATATAAATTAGCTTAAAAGCCTTTTCTGCATGTCAGTTCAGTTTGTAACAGGTTGGGCGATAAATCGATTTTATTGATTCATCAAATGTTTGGTTTTTGAAAAATCCAGATTTTTTTGTTCACCAATGCACTCCAAGCCCAAAGCCGCCATCTTGCTTGACAAGCATGTTTGGATTTGGACTTTGAATTCAGGTTACGTTTACGAACAGGGCAGTTATTTTATTTTTTAAACTATGAGGAAAAAGTAACAAAATTACAACAATAAAGTGGTAATTTTAGGAAAATGAAGCAGTAACTTCAACACATAACATAACAAAAAATTCAAATGAGGAATGTTGAGCATCTTGTGAAGCTATATTATGGTTTAAGTCTATAAATAATCTATAAATAAGGAAATACTGCATCTTTTAACACAACTGCATCGGATTATTATCAGTAGCAGGACTTTGAAATGATTATGCGAACAACTGAATGCATTTCAAAGATTTTGATAACTCTATAAAAGCTTTTTGTCTCATTAAAGTGACTTTTTTTGTCATTTTAAGATGTGCTTTGGGTAAAATTGTGTTTTTATTCTGCTAATATTACAACTATTTTTCTTGCAATTAAACGATGGAAAAAGTCCTGCTCAAAGCAGAGATGATAAAAGCCACTTTTTGAAAATATTTTCAGAAAGTGAAAAGAAAGTGAGAAAAAAAAGAATAAAATTTAATTTAATCTGGTGTGAAAAAATTGGAGATGTTATTTTTAAGTTATATCTCCCAGCCCTGGTTTGTAAAAACAGAGGTAGATCTGCAGTAAGAGTAAAGACAAAGACCAAAACAAGTTCAGAGTTTAAAGAAAACCAATTCCCATCCAACCAGAAACTCGACGAAAACACAAAAACAGCTACTTGGTTGTAAATCTGCAGTGTTAACAGTCAGGACAATGAATTAAAAAAAAACAAAAAAAGTTCAAAGCATCTGGTTTGTGATTCTTATTCAAACAGCTCTCAGAATACTGTTGACACATCAGCCCGATCGCTCCAGGGGTTGTATACTTCCCCCACGTGACTTCAGCGCGCAGACATTCATCATACAGAGCCGCTCCTGCGCGAGGCAGTTCTCGCGCACGGCCGCAGACGCAGGTTCACTCGCTCGCTCGCTTGCTCGCTCCGCGCACCCTGGCCATCTGCCAGCCTCTCTCCGGTGGAGCAATGCGGTGTGAATTCACGCACATAAATCAGCCAAGGTGGCAATTGAGCCAGAGACAGAGGAGGCTTTTTATTGGCCTCATAAAAACAGATGCAGAGGTATGTTTCTCTCATGTGTGCTGACGCCTCGGCTCGGCTCCCCCACAGCCAGTCGCTGCACGTCCAGGCCTCGACAATTTGTTTGACACGGTATCGTCCCGCTCAGACTGACGAGCTCCGCGTCGAGCTGTCGTAAAAGAAGATAAAAGAGGCAGGGATGCCCAGACATTCCATCTCCACCACAAATTTCAGGATTCTGGGATTGTTGTTAACACATCAGGCTCGTATTAGGCAGCTAGACAAATACTTGAATATATATGTTTTTGATCCCAGCCTCTTATTTGGTAGGAGTTGTTCGCTGTTGGTGTTATTATAATTTATTTGAATGCCATTCACTTGCACTCATACCCAGCCCTGTGCATTCCTCCTTTCAAAAGCCTCGTATGGAATGATTCATATGCTAATGATTCTTGGGTAATGCTTTTATTAGGATGCTTGTTACCTTGTCAAAGGATTTTTGTCAAGATGCAACAAGCCGCTGATTAAAAATGATTTGATTTCACTTGACTTGCATTTGCTTTTTAATCACCAGCTCCACATAAGAATACTAACATTTCATACAACACATCAGAGTGGTTTTAAGCAAAGCAACAATCCAGCTCTCAGTGTGGGTGTAATCTACACTCCAATGTGTGTGTGTGTGTGTGTGTGTGTGTGTTGGTGCAGACAGATTTCTTTTTATTATTCCACATGTGAGCCTGAACAAACTTGGCCGTGTCTTTTTTTTTTTTGCTCTTGATGTTTTCAGCCTCGGAGGGAAGACTGCAACAGCGTGAGGCCGGAGGACTGGAATCCCCGGATCCCAGTGGGAATTTCACCTGTGAGCACACAGCGTCACCCACTCACCCCGACAACTGCAACACTGCAAAATGTGAACACACAATTACACCCACGGTCAAAGCACACACACACACACAACAGTTTCTGAGCAAAAGTATTTAGAAACACCAGCAAATATTACGCAGATATGTCAGAGTTTGATGGGTGTCACACTCAGTTGTCACAGTGTTAATAGTTCCAACGTATCAGCAGAGCCTCATGTAAACTCACAACACGACACCATATCACACTCCAAATTGCAAAAACTCAAAATCTTACCAAGATTGCAAATATCTCAGCACATTTGAAATAAAACAAAACTAACATACAAGTAACTTTTCAACAAGATATTTGAGCTGGCTTTAAGTCCTTTGTTTTTATATAAAAGTACTATTTCTACTGACAATATTTTATAATATAGCAAAACATTTTTCCCGTGTTATAAGTGAAATAATCGTCCAACAGAAAAGTAGTTTTTCATCAATGTCAAGGAATTAGTGACTTAAACCAAGCTCCTATTTCTTGCTGAAAAGTTACCTGTAAGTTAGTTTTCTTTTTATTCAAGTGATATTTGCATTAGAATCTGGACTAAAGATAAGTTTTTGTTTTTGCAGTGCATCCTTCACTCTACATCTGCTGGACTTCATGCACTGCTCTACACATGTCAAATCAAATTGAATACAGTTTCCCGTCCCTTAAATGTTTTTTTTTCTTTGCATTTTTCACGCTACAAACATAAACTTTTATGTATTTTATTGGGATTTTATGTGATAGAGTAACACCAGGTAGTGCATGGGTCAAACCCGAGGCTCGCAGGCCAAATCCAGCCCATCATAATCATTTCTGTGGTCCCCTAAACTCATTAAATTTTATGATAATACTGTGTTTATACATTATTTTATCAAAGTGTATAGGACCAATTTACCTTAATGTTAATATTTAGAAGTACTAATTGAAAAAAGTTAGAATATTTAATTATTAGTTAGTTCTATTGATACACTCTGCTTACAACCTTTGAGGAAATTCATGATCTTGAAACATGAAAATGAGTTTGACACTCTTGAAGTAGTGAAAAGATAATCATATTTATGGAGCAGTGGTACGATGAAATGCATTAAGATAAAACCATGAAAAATAAAGTATAAGGTTTGCTGTAAACATGCAATAGAAGAAGATCTGATAAAAATGTAACTTTCTGGGCCACATGCAAACCAATATTGCTGGAGGAAAATAAGCAACATCACCAATGCACTACTTTGTGTTGGTTTATAACATAAAATCTAAGTTCAAGAGGCGTTACTTGTAAGATATTAATGGTCAGCGTGTTTAAAGTGCCATCAGTCTAGACAAATAGACCTTTTAGCTCCATATACTTATATTTACCACAACAAAATAAAGTTTACATTTAAACATTTTTAGACGTCTGCATCAGGTTTATCTTGCGTTTCTTGTTCAGGTAAAACCGTCGCCTCTGCCGAGCGAGTGGAACGGCAAGACCGAGAACTGCATCTTGAACATCACCTCCACCATCTACGACGAGATCCAGCAGGAGATGAAGCGGGCCAAAGTGTCCCAGGCCCTGTTCGCCAAGGTGGCTGCGTCCAAGAGCCAGGTACCCAGACACACGGGAACCGTCGTGTTCGTCGTTTTATTCGTTAATCGTGTTCAGAGCAATTACAGCAGAAGGTTTTTCAGTAGCTGCCATTGTGTTACAGATGTGTGCAGAACTTTGTCGATACTCCACTAATGCTGAAAAAACACAATTTTTCAGTTCCTGTGTTTCCATTAAGTAAGAAACGTGAATGCATTTTTTTACCTGATGAGTCATCCTCCTTCTACTTCCTGCCATCTGTTTTGTCGTTTTCACCAGAAGTAGCACTAGTTTGTTGCTCACATGAAATAAGTGTTTTCATTACAGTTTTGCAAAATGCACAAATTTTGATACAGCCGAAAAACCCTAAAGAATGGGCGTGTTTACTTTACGTGAATTTATTTTCATAATTCCAGTTTGCACAATTTTATATGGTCAATGGAAACACAGATACTTATTTTACTTTATTTTAAAGTGTGTTAGCGAGTTTGCAGCCTGGCAAACAGCAGATGTGTTTCAAACTAAATAATCTTTATGTATCAAGTAGCAATTTAACTCTTTGCAAACATCTCTTTATAAAACATCCATGATAAAAACTCTCTCAGGTATTGAACTGTGTCACGTGAAGTTGGCCAGAAGTTTTAGGTGAAACGTGTTTGACTCCAGAACACGGCAGCAGTGAGATATCATCATCGTCGTCATCATCATCATCATCATGTCTTCTTTATTGTGGGTTTGGAGTTCAGCGGTTGACGTTGTTTCAACACCAAACAAACCTGTTTATATTAGCTCGGCGCAGTAAGATGATGATGAGGGGCCCCTGTCAGCTTCTCACAAAGCTCGAACAATACGAGCCTGTGTGTGCTGGAAACAGAGAAACAGACGAGGAGAAAACACACCAGCAGTTTAACTCTTTATTAAAAGCAATTAAAGCTGCGGCACCCAGGACTTAGCGGTAATGTGTGTGTCGCAGGCAGAGCTGGAGAGATTTCCACAATTGTGCCTGATGAGGAGGACGGGTGGGGAAATAGATCACCAAGGGCGGAATAATCTCGGAATATCTGCAAAGGCTTTATGTTTTTTTTCTTGCTGATTAGGATGATTATAGCCCCAGATAGCTTTGTTTTACCAAATTGCAGTTTGATGCACAAACCACTGTTTTTGTTAAAGAGTTCAAAGACTCCTTGGAAGGATGGAGAAAGAGAAAAGGCAGTCGCAGTATTAACTCGCTCCTGTCTCCTTCTCCCCAAATTGACGGCTTGTCTGGGAACCGATTTCCACCGTGCCCTCCCCGCCTCCCCTTCCGTCTCTCCGTCTTGCCCCTCTGCCTCCACCGTTCCCTCCGATTTCTGCCTCTTTTTCACGTTCCATTCATGGCAGGCGGGTGTGAATGTGAATTGAGCTGCAGATAAGAAGTGTGCTAATTATGCCTCTGAAAAGGGGCCTGTGAGAGCACTTATCTCTGGCTCCATCTCGTAATGGGCGCTTCCCGGGCAGCTGGTCTCCCCCCTTACCTCAGCAGCCGCCACAGCTCCCAGCAACCTTCAGACCAGTCGCTGCTCCAACCACAAACCTGCTCCCAAAGCTTACGCAGAGCTTCCACTGCAAATTCCTAATAGGTCCCACATTTGTTAGTCATTTTAATCCACTTCATAGACGGGTTCAAGTCGCGTCTTGTTATGTTGGAGATTCACTGATCAGGATTTTCCTTGTCGATCCAGGTTTCCAATTTTTTAAAGTCCTGACTCTTCGATTCAGATTTTAAATTTTAAATAAAACACTCAAGGAAAATATTTATGTTGTATTTACGATTGGTTAATTTATTTCGAATGTTGTTATTTTAATTTTCACATAAATCAACTCTTTTTTTTTTTATGTTTCCTGTGTGGCAGTGATAATTGTTGTCTGAGTGTCAAAGTGAAGCCCAACAGATTTACTTCCACAAGCAGAGGATTACTGCTTTCACCACGATGCTCCACTTCTTATGTATTTAAAACTTTATTAGGAATTTATTTGGATTTATTTCAGATATGATGATGGACACAGAGATGAAAGAGAAAGGTTGGGAAAACATTTTAAAGGAAATGAGATAAGAGTAGAGGAAAGAAAGAATTGCAGAAAGAACACAAGTCTGCCTCTAAACCTGCAGGAAGAGAAAAAACAAAACCTAGAAACGACAACTACAAACAAAATATACATGTATAATAATAATAATAATAATAATGGTCTTAACGTTCGTATCAAGCTTTTCCTGGCTGGTTCAGATTTTTGTTTGTTTTTTAAGAGACTGACTTGTCGATTCTGATTTTTAACGTTTAAACATTTGAGAAAAATGTTTATGCTGGAGGTTTTTTGAAATTTTCAGTTCTTGGTGAAATTATTCTTATAACATTTAACTAAGGATTTTTCATCTAATTTCTAGAGACAATTTCTTAGCGCACTTGAAATAAGATGAAACTAACTTACAAGTAAAATTTCTGTAAGATATAGGAGCTTGTTTTAAGTAAATAATTACTAAATGCTGATAAAAATATTATTTCATTTCTAAGATAGGAAAAATGTCTTGTTGTAAGTGAAATAATTTTCCAGTGGAACTACTACTTGACTGAGTTATTGACTTAAAACAAGCTGTACTGAAAAGTTACCTGTAAGTTAGTTTTGTCTTATTTCAAGTCTAAGATACTTGCACTAGAAACTAGATCAAAAAATGCCTGCTTGTGTTTTTGCAGTGTGCTGCAGAGTTAACGGTGTCTGAAATAAAAATGTTTCTTTATACAAGAGAGGTAGAACAGAATCCACCTTCCATTCATGCACAAAAAAAAACACGATTTTCTCAATAACTCGTATCAGGGAAGGCAAAACAAGTAAGCAATTAGCACCGACTCTGTGTCTGTTTAACCCTGCTACGCACTGCTGCCAACTCATCTCTCCTTGCTCACTTGAAAAGAGGTGTTAGTGGTAAAATCATCGCTCCTTCTGATTGGAGGATTTTGTTCCCCCCCCCCATTATGTGCGATATCAACGACGCCATCTTTATTGCCTTTTTTTGGTTCGTATGAAGCAAGTTGTCTTCGTTTACATTTCGCTGAGGTCAAGAGATGTTTGCAGGGAAAATATAACCCGAATGAAAGGCTCCTGCTAGCAGCGAGCATCGGGGTTGGTGATGGAGATGGAGGATGGGCTCGACTGGCAGGGTGCCCATATGGGGTCCAGGGAAATAATCGTTGGGGGAGGGTGACGAAGAGGCCTCATCGCCGAAGCTGGCACCGTCCTGTCAGTTCAGGCTCAGCTTTGGGAGGGTGGGGGTGTTTCAGAACAGAAAATCAGCTGACCAGCGCGTCAGTCCCATGTGTGCTGGGTGGGCGTTTCCCGGCAGCGGTATGTTTAGAAGAAGCGCTTGATTTATTCACAGACAAGTATTTGATAGAAACCAGAAGGAAACGCGGTCCGTTTTTTCATCCTGTGGCTCTGAAGATGGAGGAGTAGTAAACATTTACCTGATTGGTGCACGCTCTGCTCCACTGAGTGTGTGTATAGATCTGTGTGTGTGTTTCTTCTTCATCAGATATAGGTTTCTGTGCAGGCAGATTGAATGTGTGTGTTGTACGAGTGTGTTTGGGAGCTATCTGGAACACAGCCATGCTGTTCTCTCTTAGGGCTCGTAACCACAGCAGGCCTCTGCCAGACCCTAACAGCCCCCCTCCTCCTCCTCTTCTTCCTCCTCTCTCACGTATTCAGTGTTGCATTTCAATCACTCTTTTACTGCCACATATTCAGACGCAACTATAGAGCTGTGAATCTAACCTGAGCCGTGTTACTTTATCTGATTAAAGGTTGCGACTCGCACCCAGTCAATCTGGGAAAACGAGGAGAGACGCCGTGTCGATAGGAAATCAGAATCTGAATTAATCCATTTGCATTGAGCTCCGCGAGTCGTCCGAATCGGAGAAAATGATCCAGTGATGGCACAGACACATTTCATTTTAAAAAAAAAAAGGATGTTGTTAAGCAAAATTCACGTTTTCCATGTATTTGTACTTCCATTTTGGTTTCTCCTGCTTCTAAAAACAACCCAAGCGCTTAAAGTCGTTTTTTGGTAATAAGTTAATGGTTTTTGGTGTCTGGAAAATGAGCCGTTTCAAAAACCTTCGGAATGTAACATAGCCTAGAAACCCCGCGAAGGCTAGCCTGTTTCCTAGCAACCCCAGCGAAGCTCTAGCAAGTTTAATCTTTATACAATGGCTGTTGGAAAAGACAAGTGTTTTGTGGTCGACTTACTATCCAGAAACCACTTAATGCATTCTTGTTGGTTGTGCAGGAGGCTGTGCTTGTGCTTTTTAAAGATGTACAGATATATTTGAGCATCTGTTTTCAGCCATTTTCACATCCCAGTGTGACGTAGAGTTGGGGGGGGGCGTGGCCAGAAGTTACTTATTTGGATTTAAAGGATTTTAACCTGTTCAGGGAAGCATAATAAGTCTGTAAAGATGCTAGCTATGATTTGATCTCTGAACTGTTTTTGTTTATTTTCTTGGTGAAATGTCTGAAATACATTCAAATTATTACCTGATGCAGGAAAGCTGAACGAGTTTTTCAGTATGCTAAGAGGGGACCGGTTAGCCTGGCAGCTAATGTTTAGCTAAGCAATGGGAGGTTAGCTGCAGGGCGGTGTGGAGCGGTTCGGGGAGTTGGAGGGGCAGGAAGGGGGGCATTCCTTTGACTTGACTTTCGTGTCAAAACATTCCCGACACTTCCTGAGAGGAATCATGCGGTGGGTGGAATCAGAGCCCCCGCTGTCGCGAAACAAGCACCCTGGGAGCCCGGAGCACCGCGGGGCTCAAAGCCCTCCGACGACTCAATGACCAAAAGAGCGCAGATCGTCTTCAGCACCACCAGCGCCCTCCTTTTCCCATCATCATCATCATCCTCTCTCCATCTCTCTCCCTCACTCACTCACTCTCCCCTGGAAGAGGCTACGCTAATTAGCCAGGCTCTAATGAGACAGAATGGCACTGATCTGGTCCGCCGCTGCGCCACTGGAGGAGGGAGGTGGGCTGAGCAGGGGGGCTGATGCAGTGGGGGGGCGGAGGGTGGGAGAGAGGAGAGAGAGAGAGAGAGACAGAGAGAGAGAAGAGCGCGAGGAGGGGAGGGAGGTTGGTGTGTGCCATCTGTCACCCTGCACCCGCCTGGCACGGCGGTCCCTGGAGTCGTGGACGACGGAGGGGGGTTTGGGTGATGGCAGAGGGGGCGAGTGAGTGCCATGTTGGTCTTGAGATGCGGAGGTGGGTGGGTGGCGGGGGGGATGGGGGGCAGGTGGTGACATTGATAAGAGGAGGAAGGGAACTGGACGGAAAAACTGTGGAAGCTTGTCAGAAGTTACGGGAAGAGTCTGCGGCGTTGTCGTCATCGTTTTGGAATTTTTCCCTAAACGATTTTCCTCATTTTAATTTTTATTTTTTTTACCACAGCACAACCCATGCATGGACACACACATGCACACATTGCATGCATCACTCCGCTGCATCCAGTGGCGGCTTAACAAGCGAGGCAGATGGCTGACCTTTCTCAGTGTCTGTTTCTAGACGGTGGCTGCTCAGATGTTAGTCTGTTACTGAGAAGCCACTTTAAATCACGACTGGAGCCGGAAAAATGCACTGAAATGCAATCATCACTCCAAAATCAAAATGTACGGCGAAGTAGAAAGTCTGAATTTACATTTATTTCATTTAAAGAGGCAGCTGAAAACTTTATTGAAGATGAATGAAATTAAAACAATTCATCAGCCTTAACTCTAAACACTCACGGCACGTCACAGTGATTTACAGCTTAATATAGCAATTTATCCAAATATTAATGAAAAAGCAAATGATGAAGTCGGTGAGCTGCTTTCAGGATGCAGACTTCAGAAGAGCTTGTCTTGAAGGTGAATCCACTTTCTTCATGACTTAAGGGAAGACATCATGCGGTGCTCTACATTCAAGGGCATTTTGTTGCACAACAACAAAAATTTTAGCGGCGCTGGCATCCCGTACAATCAGTGGTCTAGGAAATCTGCCATAACGTTTCAATCGTGCAGAGGTTGTGTGCGTGAAGCAGGTTTGTCTGGGTTTTCCTTGCTACCACCATCGGCTATAGAGCTGCACGAAATCCGAAAAACATGCGCTATTGTTTGTGATGGTTCGCAATAAATAAAGAAATGCTTAACTCCGCAGTTAATGTCTGTTTGTGTTTGATTTTTTCGCGATTACAGACCCCGGCTAGTGAGTAGCATGGTGTTTATGTAATTATCTAATGCAACACAAGCAGTTCCTTGGAAAATAAATATTCCACACCAGGATGTTGCGAGGAAACGTCTGTGATTTATCTCGCAACCCAAGTCTTCTCTGATGTATGTGGAGTAGAGATGCACCGATATGAAATCTTGGTCAAAATCGAGATCCGATATTAATATCGGCTATCTGATATCAAATATTGTCAATGTTGGACGTCGATGATATTATATATATATTTCTTGACTGTTTCAACAGCTTTGAATAAAATTAAACATGTCCAGAAACAGACAAGATGGAAACAAATACTGGTTGTTCATATCGGTGTTGTTTCATTTACCAGACCGATACGGATATGTTAAAAAATGTCTAACCCTAATCCTTGCAAGGATTTTCCCTGACCATGATGCAATCGTTTAGGGGGAAATGGAAAAGCAAACCTGTGCTGAGAAAAACATGGATCGATTACAATAAATATCTTCATTGCCATATTGAACAATAATATCTTGTTCAAATTTTGTGCAGCCCTACTACAAACTTTTATCCTTGTTTGAAGCTTTCGGTGTAAAAATACACCAAACAAACTCTAAAGTTGCCTGTAAAGATGCGCTTAGCTTCCCCGCCTGTGTGGCTCCTCCGCACATCGCACGTCTCAAATTAGGCAGATCAGAGCCGACGCTCCGGAGCCCCGGGGGTCGAAAAGGCCCGTGACTGTTTATTAATTGATTTATTTATTTATCTCCCGTGCCTGCTTGGTTATTAGGTTGCCATGGGAAACAGGCAGGGCCAGATCGCCTCTATTATTAAGGACACAAATTTCTTGATCTGGAGACCCAGCTGTCTGAATAATTAATTTAGCTCATGAGTTATCTCACAAACGGTGAGTCGCCCCCCTGAAATGTGTCTTTCTCTTATTGTTTAATGGACAGAGGAATTCCCAGCAGCCTTTATCTGACTGTTTAGCACCGGGCCGCACTGAGCATGCTCAGAGCACTTTGCATCTCTCTTTCAATCTCTCTCACTTACGCCTTACATGCCACCTCTCACCCCATCTGTCTCCCAGCCGCTACAGCTCCCTCACGGTTCCTCGCTTTCCTCCTACCCTCCAGCCTAAGCCGGGAATCTGTCGGGACGCTTCGTCATCACCTTTCACGTGTTTAATGAACGTTCTCCAGCTTTTGGCCGCTCTAGTTCAGGACTAATTCCTCGAGCCGTCTCTGGCTCTGACCGAATCTGCTCCCGCTCCTGTGCCAGGTGTGGCGTTTTCCTCGTTTCGTCTTCCCTGCAAATGCGAGCTATCTAACCCACTCCCACTGTCTCCACTTCTTTCTCCTGACAGACCACACAGGGCTTGTTCTGAGGCCCATTCTCACTAATCTGATCAGGCAGGCAAATACGCCGGGAAAAGCGCTTTAATGATCCCCCTAATTACCTCAAGTCAATACCAACTGTATTATTAGACTCGGGGAAAATATTCCATTAGGGTGCCCCCCGTGGGAGTCCCCCCTGTGCGCGCCGATGTCACGCGCCGCGCGCCCCCTACGCTTGTAATTAATTTTATTTACACACGCAGGAATGCACAAGGTCGCACCTGCAGCCTGGAGCCGCCCGACTCGGCCCGCCTAATCAGATCTGTCATAATTACCATTCTGCATGCTTCTGACACACGCCGGGAAATATTTCAATTTAACTACAGCCACCAGCTCCGGCAGATGCAGCCTGAGAGAGAGTGTGTGTGTGTGTGTGTGTGTGTGTGAAAGAGTGCAGTGAAATTGCATGGAGAGATATTAGGATCTATCCAAGTCCTCATCCTGCTTATGTGCACTTGGTTTCACTCACATTATTCTTCCTCCTGATGTATTTCATGATCTCCACATCACTGTTTCTGCCTTGCACTCATCTCTTCTTTACCTGTATTGTGTCGGGATTTTACGTCATAATCCAACACTCACTAGGATACTCTCTGCACTGCAAAAACACAAAACCTTACCAATCTAGTTTCTAGTTCAAATATCTCAGTTCACTTTAAATAAGGCAAAACTAACTTAAGAGCAACTTTTCAGCAAGAAATTCTAACAGTGTTGTTATAAGTGAAAAGAAGTACTTTTTTTATCAATATCAAGGAATTATTGATTTAAAACAATCTCCTACATCTTGCTGAAAAGTTACTTAAATTAGTTTTGTCTGATTTCAGGTGTACTAAGATATCTGCACTAGAAACTAGTCAAAAATAATTCTTAATATTTTGTGTTTTTTGCAGTGTAAAACATTTTTTTCAGTATTTTTTTCTCAATCTTTCCTCTGTTTCTGCTGAGCACAGCATGATGCTTCCACCACCAAGTTATACCATGCAGATTGAATTACCAGGGTTCATTTTCTGCCACTCATTGGATCTTGCATTCATTTCTTTCAACATTATGTTTCTTCTCTGTACATAAAATCCTGATTTGTGAAGTGAACAGATTCTCCCTCCTGAGCTGCTGATCTCTGCAGCTCCTCCAGAGCCACCATGAGCGTTTGTGTCTTTGTATTTTATGTTTATGGATGAATCGGATTTCTGTGAGGTGTCCAGAGCTTAGCATGTTGTTTTAGAAACTAATCCTGCAGACGTTTCTGCTCCGTTCATTGGTTTTCATTCACAGAACTGAGATTAAAATACACACATTTACTAATAAGGTAGCATGTGAGGGATATTTGTAATTTATAAAACATATGTTTTTCTTTCCTACTTACAATTTTGTAGCATAAGAATATTAATAAAAACATTAAATTGTGTAGTTTGTAAAATGAAAACAGGTTTATGGAGTGTGAAATATTCTGCAAAATCTTAATATTATTGAAGCAGAGTGAAAAAAGCATATTCTAAACTCAAGGTAGATTACTTTAATGATGGTTAGTAATTGCATCAAACTGACAAACTTATTTTAACTCTCTTTTTTTAGGCTGAATATTTAGTTCGATTAGTATCAGAGGAAAACTTGTAGACCAATTAAATGACTTATTCAACTGACAGAGACAATTTGCAAGTTCTCTGCTATTTCAATCTCTAATTCAATAAGATCAGTCATGATTTATCAGCTTAATTATCCTTTGATATTAGCAATTAAACCCCAGCTTTGAATTAAATCTCAATCAAGCTCTTATAATTGATGGAATCAGACTCTATGTAGGTGCTCTACGTGATTGTGTGTGTGTGTGTGTTTGGGATGGGAGCTGTGGTTTCTGTTTGTCTGCTGTTCATCCTCGCCTTGTTTGTTATCTGGTGCGTGCGCGTTCAGCCTCCATCTGCCTCATCAGTATTGAATAGAAAAGATGATAAACAAGAGGTAAATTTGCGGTGGGAGAGCCGTGTTTGAACACTCAAACACTGGCTGCGCAGGCAGTGCTCGTACCCAAATATCAGCCCACCACCAGGCTAAACTGGATTATGGTGCAATTTCAACAATATTAGTATCTGAAACAAAGAGGCACGTGTGCTAAAGCTCCATTGGTGACTCATTTTTCAGCCATTTTGTGTACATGATCCATCTGGAGTGCTGCGTTGGGACAGAAAAACCTTCACTGATTTTATATGGACTCATATTAAAGGTGAAACTTACTAAAAATGTTCCTTCTCATATCTGAACTTTGGAAAAAAAAAAAATCCTCCAGAGGATGTATTTTTTCTGCTAGCTACTAGCGTTTAGTTTCATATTAGTCCTGCAACACAAATACACTCTGGGGAACTCCCAAGTTTTGGTATTGTTACAGCACGATGTGCAGCTGTGGAGGAAGAAATAAATAAATAAATCTGTTTGCAAACCACACAGATGTTTAATGCGCTCCGTTTTAGATGGAATGGTCATTTGCCTTTGGTTATTCTTTCTTTGCTCCATCTGCCTCTATTTGCCTGCTCGAAAATTCCCCAAACGCCCAACTGAGTCGGCAGCCATGACGTAAACGGCCACACAGAGCCGGTCCACATTGTTTCTGGGCGCTGGCTCTGACACAGAGGGGGCCCGGTTTCCTGCGTGCTCACATCTCGCTCCCCTCCGCACAATGCGCGTCGCGCTAGCCGTCAATCTGTTAACGCTGACAAGTCGCCTTATTGTATCCACAGAGGTTGCGACCTCTTTCAGAAAACGCTCACTGTCTGGCTAAGACCTCTCCGTGTCGCAGCTCCAACAGAGATTTAGTGTTTGGCATGAAGGATTCAGACCGACGCTGACAGAAAGAACAGAGAAGGATGGTGGCACAGTCTGGCTGCCGCAATCTGGAACGCCGGCACTGAAAACAGACATCAGAGTTATGTTTAGGTCACTTTATGATGGGAAACATTTTTAAAGGGGAAAATCTGGAATGATTCGGGTGGCTGTAAAGAAGGCCTAGCCATCATTTAACAAGGTTACCATTTGTCAGCTTTATTAGTTTGTTCTCAAGTTTGCTGAACAGAGCTGTAATCAGATGGTGGTTATGAGAAATTATGCAGAGAATAATAAAACTCTTTGATCACTCAGTCTGCTTTAGAAAATGGCATTTTTTTTTCCAAGTACTCCATTTCGCCATTTTTTTCTTTGCCTCCATGACAACGAAACATATCCAGTATTTCTTCCAATGAGGTAAAGTTGCAGCTCCTGCGGTGACCTTTAGCAAAGACTTCATCGTGGTGTAGAGAACTGCGATGAAGTCACAAAAACCTCTTCAAAAAATAAAAAAAAACAACTAGTGGCATCTGTTGAAGCTTCAGCAGCAGGTTAAAAGAGAGGCCAGTACTGTTGACAGGTTTCAGTTCAGCAAAAACAATGTTTATTTAAAGGAGCTTTTAAAAACACTAAAAACTAAAGTTTGCATTCACTAAAATGCGTAAATGCTGCAAGCATTATCGTGATTATTTGAATATTTTATGCAATCAATTTATAGGTATTGGATTTATTATTGTATAATTTTTCATTCCTATTTTTGTCTTTTTACTGACTATTTTGTAGTAATAAAGAAAAACGAGACAGCCAAGCACACAGTTTAAAATCTCCCCTTATTCTCAGATTCATGCTGTTAGATTATGGGAGGAAACCAGAGTAACTAGAAAAAAAAACATTTATTCAACAAAATATTTAAATCCACAGAGAAAAAATAAAACTGACCATTGAACCCCAAATATTGTTCCAGTAAATCAATTCAGACCTGAAGGTAACCAAAAAACAACATAAAAATATGTTGCCACATTTTCACAACCACCTTCATTTTTGTTTGAACGCTTTGGTTAATCAGCTGCCAAGTAAAATGTTAGAAAAATCAAAATCTTTGCATTAAATTAACAGCTATTTCAGGTGTAAATCTGCTTAATGTGAATGAACAGGTAGAAATGATGCAACAATTTGTTGTTTCACATTGGAAGTGCCACTTTTAAAACGTCCTAAAACCCATTTTTTATTTTTTAACACTTTGAGACTTCTTTTGCTTTGTTGAATGTTCATTGATTCTTCACCTATACTTGAAGTGACTTTCCTTTTTCTTGCACAGCACAGTAAAAACACTAGTTCTCCTGTTTTCCTTTCCCTTCCTGCCCTACAGAAAACCAAACACGTTTCAAATCATCGCTTTCTGTTTGCACACAAAGCCTTGCTCCGGTCTTGAGACGAGCTCCCGGTTACTGCTTATTGTTGCGTTAGATCCACATATGCCTGAGCATCAGGAATATCTCGGTAGTCTGCTGTCGTCAGCAGATGGGCGTCCACCGTGGCGTAATGCATTTACAGCGCAGCACACCCCAGCTTTGTAGGTCGAATGTGCATGTGCAGTTACTAGTTTGGCACGCTCAGAGAGGACAAACAGGTTTGAACACACCGTGTTATCGACTGCATTTATCTGCACTGTGTTGTCTGCCAGCGCTGGACTTTTGCCAAGTTCAAGGAGGAGGAAAAAAGACAGTAATGCATTGTCTTCCCCCCCCTACTTTAACTCACCCCCAGCTTGAGACACAGGAGAGATTTGTCTGGCTGCCCCGGTAACCATCCTCTCCTCCAACCAGCCAGTGACAACAATGGCCACAATCATTACTTCTCTTCTTTTTTCCCTCTGTTTTAATTTCTGATGCATCATCTTGGCCTTTTTTGCTTCCAAATTCAGCCTTTACTGTCTCCATGAGGCTAAAAATGAGGCCTCGGCTGTTGTCGCGCAGCAATACGACGACGGGGAGGGGGATAAGCCTCCAATGGCAAATTGATGGACATCTGTTGGCTTATTTTATTTATTTTCGCGGTGGCCGAGGTCAGCTTGATGGGGCTGATAAGGAGCAAATGAGATTAGGGGGAAGGTGTTGGTGCAGGCAGTGTGACAGACCACTTTGTCTGTCCTTCTCTGTAGCGTCCCTGTTTTTTGACAGCAAAGCCTGCTTTTTTTAGATTTTTTTTTTTATGTTGGGGATTTTTGCAGCAGAGGTTTTGTGGTGAATGGCTCAGTGGGTGGGTTTTTCTGACAGAGCTCTCATTGGCAGCTTGTGACTCCTGCACTCACTTACACGATGCACTTCATTGCATCGTTGGGGGAAATCTTGCGGATGAATTCAGCTATTGTGTACTTAGGAAAATGTTTTCACCCGAACACGACGGTTGCTATCTCTGCTCGGACTAAAAGATTTTCCTCTCTAGTTCTTTGGATCTTCATCTGTTGCAGCTTCTAAGTTTTGGTCAGCATTTGAATAACTTAAAATCAGTCGGTTTTTCAAAAAGTAAAGAGATTTTCCCTTGATCTAATCTGATCTGTGCGGTAGGTCAAGTGCTAAAAATTTGGGGTATTTTTCACTACTCATTAAAATCATCAAAACTATTTGTGGTCTATAAATGCATCAACAGAAAGCATCTACCTTGTTTAGAGACATACTTTATGCAAATGGGTGGATAATTTTCTAATGCTTTAGTTTTCTATTAAATTTAAATCTTCTTCTAGCTAGTAATATTCAGAACTTTCCTCTCTTTATATGTAAGAGTGGCCAAAAAAAATAAAAAGCAGAATTATTCAAAACAGAATCAAGAAGTAAGACATCCAAGAAAACCTGTACCTGGGATTGGTCAGGAAAACCCGACTGGTGTTTTTTCAAATAAGAAAACTGTGTTAGAGAATGTTGGCCACCAGTTATTAAAAGTAGTTAATGATTGAATTGCAATAGACTGGAAAGGCCAAACTACGACAAAATGAAGCAAAACTTTGATGGAAATTGTAGCTCTTGTCCACAAATGAATAATAAATGATTTGACACCAAACTGACACAAATACTGTCTGAAATTCCTCATAAAACAATAACTCCAATTTTTTCTTCCACCTCACCACCACCTGTAAGAGACCAGAACAAACCTGTCAACAACCACAGGCCTTCCCTTTCAAACTGGAGGAACTGGAGCATGACATCGGTTTAAATATCGTTCCTTTATCTTTGAAGTAAGATCTCAAATTTTCCTAGAAGAGGATTTAGACTGGACTTAAGTGCCATTGATGTTTTTAATCACCCTCTGAAAGTGTTGAGCAGAAGGAAGTTTGACCTGACGAACGTAATTTGGTCTAAGTATAGATCAGTGTTGAGTATAAATAAGTACATTACTAAGGAGCTGACACACCTACAACAGGCATATCAAGGCGGTGTCGGCGCAGTCATGACGCTCTCAATGGTGTTTACGTGTCGTTACCATAGCAACCAACAGTCTAAACGGTAATTGAAGACCTGGATACTCAAAGGATGTCTAAGTGGCGCGTTGGACGGTTTTAGCACTGCGTACCAGAGTTTGGTAGGAGTCGTACTGTGGGTTTGCATCTTTCATTTCTCTGGCAAGGGCACGTCCGACAGGACCAGGCGTATTTTTAAGGTACCGTGGCTCCAGTGGCTGGTCATGTTGTGGCAAAGTGATTTCTTGATTAATCACCATTTTATCCAGACCCCATTAAACCCGATGCATTGCTCTTTACGTAACACGCCAACTTCTCGTCATTGTCGCTCTCATCAGAGGTTTGCATGAGCACCAAGTTAGTTTGAAATACAGGCCACTTCTACATTTTGACTTGATTACATGACTTGCTCAGAAGAAGTGGAGCCACCTGCCAGCGGCTGCGCTCCCAGTGAGGAGGTCATCAGAGTTTGATGGGAGGCTCGCCGGCCACGCACGTTCCTCTGTGTGAAAGCCCGGCTGGGTGTGGCGTAGCTGCGCTCACCTACAGAGTAATTCACTGAACGTCTGATAACGCAGCACATTCCTGGAGGCGAACACGTCCAAATGATCCCAGAACAATATGTTCTATACAAACAGCTGCAAACTGTGGATGAAATGAACCTCATACATATCAAACAAAAAACTGGATGTTAGAGACGTTTGACATTTTGGCCTCACTAATAATTTAGCTCTTGGTTTTTGTTTCCTCTCAGACGTTGTTCTCTGAATTCAGCCACACAAGTATGCGGTTTATTATAGCGCGGTTTGATGTGAGGTATGAGGCTTCACAGCCTGCTTACTAAAAGTAACCATCTTACTTCTGTTTCTCATGCGAATGCAGGTCATCTGTAAATGAAAGTATTTCTTCTTATCAGTCACTGCAAGTTCCCTAAGTCTTCTGGTTCCTGTCTCTGTGCTGTTCTTTTAACCAGAATGATTAAACTGTAACATGGGAAAATCTGAGTGATGCATAAACGCCCCTGTTAGTCGACAACCGGGCCTGTTCTGAACTACTTGTTCTATTTATTTATAGAGAGCCCTTAGTGATCTACAACAAAACCCAGAGTACACTGCATTGAAGAGCCCTAGATTTTTGTTTTCTGGAACATATTGCGACACTTTAGCGGCAGGGGCAGCAAGTTCTGTGATCCAATCAAGAGCAGTCGGTGCTTGTCAGCTGCAGTGGAGAGGCTCGGCAAATTGCATTAAACAATAAGGGGGAAAACATATTTGCAACTGGGCGGTAATATCACAAGAGTGCAGGAATGTTAAGCATAGAATCATGTTGATGCTTTGAAGTTTATTAAAATGTACAGATATTAAAGTGGTTTCCATACACGTACCATGAGCATGACCGCTGTGTTTTTTATGATGGGCTGATTAAAAATGATAAAACTCAAACAATGAGGAACACCTTGGTGCTCTTCTGCTGTGGATGGCGCTGATATGGAGATGAATAATTCAGGCTGGATGCTTGTCGTCTCTCTTTTCGCCAGAATTTGTAGAGTTAATTTAATTAGTTGATTTCCTGGAATTTGTTGGGTCTTTAGGAATTATCCACATATTTTCATTAAGTTTGATAATGAGGCTTTGGATAATTCTCAGCGTGGGTCTGCTGCTTTTTCCTCTTTAAATCCAATTTCAATGTGTCTTTGGGAACATCCTACCCCGCTCGTGTCCAAGTTTTAACCGTCTAACTGTTGATTTGAGGTAAAGTTGAAGAATTTGAAGCTTTTCTTTATTATTCCACCCAATTTATGCAAACAGGTCAGGACTGTCTTTGATGGTTTCCAGTTCATGCAGACTTGAGTCGTGGTTTGTTCCTGAACATCCTGACCAGTTTTCCTTCATATGAAGGAGGCAGTTTGGGGGATTTTTTTTCTGACATTGGAAAGGTATTGGCTAAGGCTAAAATGATACATCGATTTAGTAACAGATTAATCATGGAGTATAGTGACTCAAGAAACGACAATTTCAGTAATTAAGCGAAAACCATACAAAGAATTTAAACTGTTTGCATTTAACAAATAAAAAAACAACAACGTTTTTTAAGAATGTTCCACCCAGATCTCCTAAAGTGGCCCAGTTTTAGCTTCATCTGGATCAAATTCTGTAAAAATATCTCTTATTAAGCCCCTTTTGCTGGCCATTTATTAATCTGTTAATCCAGAAAATAATCAACAAAATCGCTCCGCACTGCATTAATGTTAAGTCAAGCAGAAAAGGCTGAGCTTTTCACATGTTAGAAGGAGTTTTTTCAATGCAGATGCATCTTTTGCTCCACATGATCGTGTTCACTAAATAAATTCAATAAATTGTTCATTTTATTGTTTAAAGGAATTGAATTATTTGTGTTTATTTGCATTTTTTATTGTACAAAAAAGGCAGAATGGGCCTTTAATGGAGAGATTAATTGATAACCAAAATAATCTTTAGATGCAGAGTCGTTTAAGAATGACTCCAAAAGACTTTTCCATCTTGTGGAAACAAACTTTTCAGATTTTTAGGGAAATCTTTAGACTTTTTCTATTTCAAAAGGAGAAACTACCAGATGCAATGGATCATCATCATCGACAACCAGAAATTGTCAAAAAAAAAAAAAACATTCAACAAACTTCAGGAACAGTTAAAAAAAAACCCTGAGTCCATGGAAACATCTGAGCACAACAGTATTTTAGTTTATTCCTTATTAATTTAACTGCATTGTGTATTTTGAAGGAAATCCTCCGTTGGCTCTCCATGTGGATCTTTTTTCCCGTCTCGCTGCCTCTGCCTGGCCTGTGGAAGCAATGCAATTAGACAAACACAAACAAAGCTCTTGAAACTGCCATGGAAAATGCTGACTGTCCACTGTCCTCAGTGCTGGCTGGGAGCAGAGTTAACCGCTGCTTGGCATCCATTTAGCATAAAACAGAAATGTTTGGTAAATTCTCTTTTTGTGGTACATGATTTTTTTTTTTTCCTTAAAAGCTCAACACCCGCCCCAGAACTGGCAGAGAAGTGAGAGAAAAAAGCCAAACACACAAACACACACATACAAAAAGAAAACAAACAAACAAAAAAAACATTCATACTTGTGAACTAATAAACTCTGGGTAGTTTATTTAATCAAATGGACTTCCTGGCATTGAAATGGAGTTCACGTCGCGCCTTTGTTTGATTGGCTCTGCTGCTTTGGGTTTAATCCTGCTGGTTTGGGGAGTGTTTGAGTTGGATTACTCCATCGTTGGGCTTGGGTACTGTTTCTCTGGCTTTGACAAGATGCTGTGTGGTGGTGTGTGAGTGTGTGTGTGTGCGTGTGTGTGTGTGTTCTTCAATACCGAATCAGCTGAAACCACAGACAGCCCAACCGGAGCGCCGTCCAAATCCCTCTGCATGCAAATTAAAAACGCAACAATAAACGTGGCAAAGGAACAAGGTGGGCACGCAGGCTTTATGGCCCCCTCTGCTCCCCTCCTCTTCCTCCTCTTCCTCCCATCCCCCCCACCCATCTCTCCCTTTCTCTCTCTCCTCCATCCTCCTCTGCTCTTTATGCCTCTCCTGCTCTCGCCTTCCTCCAGAAGCCCTCCTGGGTTTGATGTGGCTTATGGGAGGAGTTGGAACGGGGGACGACCAAACTGCTGAGTTATCTCCTGCATGCAGTGTGGCGGCGTGGCTCTGCCCTCCGTGCGTGTCTCTGTGTGTGTCGCCGTGTTTGTGCGCGGACCAGCAGCCCCGGTGTAATCCCGTGGAAATGAAAGGTGCTGCCGCGCACTGGCCGGGAGATTACAGCGCCGCTCTGTCACGCTGCCAGGATGCACCGCCGGGCCGAGAGAGAAGCCCACAAACACGCTCTCACACCCGGAGGCCCTCCGCCGTCTTCCTCCCTCGTTCTTTTACACCTCTCCCGCAGTTTGGGCAGAGGTCCGGTGTTTCCGTTTCGCTCTTACTCACACACTCACGCTGTTCTGGTTGAGGTCATCATGTCCGACCACGTCACCGAGCCTCTGAAGAGTCCTTCTGTCTCTGCAGCTGCGAATCTGAATCTTCACTTCTTTCACTTCACAAACCAATTTTTAACCGAGTAAAGTTTCTCAAATATGCTTCTATATGCATCAGTATGTGAAAATAGAAGCAGAGCTTAAAGGTTTACAGATGCTGCCAACTCCATCTTTGCTCAGGCATGAATGTTTTTATTCTTTGCAGTGAGTTTTGGTGCACATAGATCTGGATTTGCATTCATAAAGGTCAAATCAATATTTAAAAACAACAATAACATTGATTGTTAATAATTATCATTATGAATATTGTTTCTATGATTGTCAGAAAATCCCCAGCTAATGTTAATATTTAAGTAAAACCTCAAGAGGAGTAAAGAATACGTATATGCAATATAAACAGGATAAATCAGTTTATTTTACAGTAAAAATCTAAATGTTTGCATTCATTTAATGATCAAAAAGTGTAATTATAATATATAATTAACAAGACATATTTCCCATATTAATCTGCCAGCGGATCTAGAACTTTTTCATCAAAATTAGGGAATTATTGAGTTAAAACAAGCTCTTATATCTTCGTGAAAAGTTGCTTATTTGCTTTAACTAAAACATTTAACTCTTAGTGATAACAGTAAGTTAATTTTTCAATTACAGTTAAATAAATGAGGAACATGAACAGTTGGAAAACCTAATTTTTGTGCTAAATTCTGGTCTCAATGTTAAATTTGCACAGACTCAAAAATATTCTTCCCCATATATAAGCTCAGTGACTCAGCTGAGAGTAGTAGCAGAAATCAACTTTTGCTTTTCTTTGTTTTGTAAAAGTATCCTTTAAAATAAATCCAGTTTGGCTCATGTTTTCTAGAAAACGTCGAGTGAACCCAGTCAGGTTGATTGAAACGATCACCAGCTCCAGTTTTTCTTTAAACCACCTTAAAGTCTCCAGCAGCCGCAGCACATCCTGTGACGATGCGTGTTTGTGGAAGTGAAACCAGCATCATGAAATCAGCGACTTCCAGCTGTAATGTTAGTTTTAATGCTGTCCGTACTTCACACCTACTCTCCAGCCCAAATTCATGACAGCCGTGGGTCACGCCAAGCCGATCCTTTGCAGCTTTGGGCAGTTAAAATAACTCTCACTCATCTCTGCATGCTGAGTTTCCTTGTGGTTCCTGCTGAAATGGGGCCAGTATGTTTGGTGTGTGTGTGTTATTGCTGGTAAATATCTTTTCATTTTATTTCTTCTCAGGGTTTTGGACAATATTCCTTTTTTTTTTTTATCGGAACAGGCCTCATGTTTTTGTTTTTGTTCAGCATTGGCTCTACATTTTTCTGAAACTTATGTTGAGTCCCGTCTCATCTGATACTTTGATGTACAAGTAATTACAATTTTGACCAAATTTCTTTTAGTGATCTCAGTAAATATTTTAGTTCAAACTTTTCCGACTGAATCCATGTATTTAGACTTATTCAGTTGAAACGAATCGCCCGACTTTTTGGAAGAAAGAAGCTGGTCTGCAAAAAAAAAAAAAAGTGGAGTTTTGTTTCTGGATTATGTGCTTTCCTTCTAATCTAAGAGTAAACTCATTTTTTGGGGTTATTTCGTTAGGTGCTTTTATAATTCTCCACTTTAAAGTCATTTAATTCTTTTCCTTACATGCAGAACCATTTACTCATGGTATAACTGAACCTCTTATTTACTTTAAGCCTTAAAGAAACATCTCGAGTCATAAATCAGGCAGTCCATGGTGTTTTGTTTGAGCAGTTAAATGGGTTTTCTCTGATCGGCGTCTTTGAGCTCTGTGTTTCGTGGCCCTCTGCTGGAGCGTCTCAAACACACGAGTCGCTTGTTTCCTCCTGAGGGTGCAGCTCAGTGTGAGAGTGTGTGCTTCTTGTCACATTAAATTGTTCCTTCCTGCTGTGCCGCTTGACCTCCAGTCACTCTCGTCTTCATCTTCAGCTGCAGAGGAGGAGCATACACACCGCAGCTTCAGTTTGTGTGTGTGTGTGTGTGTGTTGTTGTTTTTCTTTTAGAGCTGGAAATCATTTTTGTTAAATACCTCTTCTCTTTTTATTAATAAATTAATTTTAAATGTTGTTTTTTCAACTTGTATAACAACAGGTCTGCACTGCAAATGCACAAAATCTTTCCAAGTATTTTTGGTCTACTTTTAGTGCAAATATCTTGGCACAATTGAACAAAACTAGCTTATAAGTAACTTTTCAGCAAGATATAAAAGTTTTAAAGTCAATAATTCAGCTGGTTTTACTGCTGTATGCTCGGTGCAATGGCTGCTAGAAAAGACAAGTGTTTTGTTGTTGACTTACTATCCAGAAACCACTTGTTGCTTTCTTGTTTGTTGTGCAGAAGGCTCTACTTCTGCTTTTCAAAGTGTATGGTTGTATAATTGTGCATCTGTTTGTGGCCATTTCACAAGTTTTCACTTACAACAAAACATTTTTCCCATGTTACAGTGAAATAATCTGCCAGTGGAACTATAAAGTTTTCGTCAATATTAAAGAGTTATTGATGTAAAACAAGCTCTTATGTTGTGCTGAAAAGTTACTTGTTAGTTTTGTCTTACTTCAAGTGTGTTAATATATTTGCACTATAAACTAGACCTTATTTAAAATAAATCTTTACTTTGCTTGATTCTCCTCTGTATGAGTCTGTAACTTGCTGATCTTTCCTCTCACTCATTTCTTTTAGGGTTGGCTCTGTGAGCTGCTGCGCTGGAAAGAGGATCCGTCTCCGGAGAACCGGACGCTGTGGGAGAACCTGTCCATGATCCGTCGGTTCCTGAGCCTCTCGCAGGCCGAACGCGACGCCATCTACGAGCAGGAGAGCAGCGCCGGGCAGCAGCACCACAACGAGCGGCCGTCACACCTGATCCACGTTTCCACCGACCAGCTTCAGGTGAGCAAGACGTTCAGTCAAACAAACTGAGGAAAACCCCACTTATAGTGTCTGCTTATCAAAAGATCCACTTTTTATGTCCTACAATGTCATATAATACAATTAATATTTTTTATTAGGTTCAAAAATTGTCCCAGTTTAACGTAAATTGATGAATACACAACAGATTCCACACAATAATAGGATACAACATGGAGGACCGCCTGTTTAAAAGCTGAGGTTTTCACTTCCTGGTTCATGTCAGCACAACGCCAAGATGGAAAGAAATGAGCAATGACTTTAAAGAAGCAACTAGTGAGCCTGAACATCAGTCTGGGAAGAGTTATAATCTAATTTTCAGTCTCAGTCAACTAAAGGCAACATAGTGACTCGATTGTGCTATAGAAGGGGTTTATGTACATATTACCACCCCTTTAAATGTTTAAGCTCAGGACAGTTGAAAGAGTCTGAACAAACGTAGAAAGTTTGCCATCAAAAAGCCTCTTCTCCCTTAAAAAAATCTATGCACTAATTTTAATCAAAATAAGCATCAAAACCTGTTAACCAGTGTAATTTATACAGATCAGACCAAAGCAGAGATGTTTCGTTATAGTAAAACCACCAGAACTGTTGAGCACGGTGGTGGAGGGTTAATGATTTGGGCTTATGTTGCACCAACAAAAGTATTCAGCAGTCATTGAGTTGATCATGAACTACCAGATATAACAAAATATTCTAGTTTAAATGCATCCGTATTCCCCTGCAAACCAACAAAAGTCTTGATATCTACAAGCAGTCACAGGAATTTAAACTTTATTTATGTAGTACATTTCAGCAACAGGGCAGTTCAAAGTGCTTTACATCATAAAAACACAAAAATCAACTATTGAAACATTAAAGTTTTTCAAGTGTCGTCATTTACAAATCAAAATGTTGGTTAGTGTTTCATTCATTATGGTTCAAAAGCTAAACAGGTTCATTATTAGTCTATATTTTTTTACAGCTTTCCGGATTTGTGGATCATGCAGTAGCTACGTTTCCATTAAAAATGTGAGCAAAACTTTGTCTATATTCCGATAAAGTCAAAACAAAAAACATATTTTTGAAACAAAGTTTGTTCACGCAATAAGATCATCATCATCATCATCATCATTTAAAACCTTGTAGAGACCACATGTTTTTTATCAATCTGTACTTTTTTTTAACACAACTATAGCTGAAATTAAACCAAACATTTAGAAATATATGTTTCACACTTTTCTTCCCTGTGCTTATTTTCTTACAATTTAAACCAGACGGTTAGTTTCATAGAAGTTACGTCTTTTATTGGACAATTTAGTTGCTAAATGAGTCATCTGATAGGAGAGAATAATCAGTTATTAAACTGCCTTTGGATCTGAATCATTTCTGCAGCCTGAATAAATTTGTAAAGACGCAGAGCTAGACTCTCTTGACAACAATCTGCTTATGAGATCCTGAAAGTCTGAGTCAAAAACAAGTGAAAAACACAATTTTTCTCATTTAATGTATTTTCAGCTAATATTCCAGGAAAATAAATAAACAACGTTTAACAGTCATAATGAACACTTGTAAATTAGAACCACGGCAACACTTCAAAGTTCCTACTTTTCACAGAAAGCTGTTTTCAAAGATATCATTAGGCTGAACTTAGTTAACAGAGCTGCTTTATACGAGACATCTGGCGTATGAATAACAAATAACACAAAGGCTCAGTTAACGGTAGAAACATCTTAATGAAGCACAATAATACTCCTATTAAAAGTCCGCGCCACAGCTGACTGCTTGATTTGTTTTTTTGGTTCCTTAGATACACGGCCAGTTGTTTCACAAAGGCTCTCATTTACGGGATATAAATAAGGTAATAGGATTTCTTTTAGCAGCAGATATGGAATGAGGGAGTTTTTATGCAGACTTTGCAGCAAACAGAAATGCTTGTAGATGGATAAAATTAGATTATTTCTGACTTAATGGTGCAGCTCCTTACTGTCCATAAAAAAAACAGGGTTTAAATATTTTCCACCGGTCTTTCACTAACGCGACACGTCGGCCAAATTAACTCCCATTTGCTCAACAAGAGTTACCGGAGCTCGGTATATTGGTACAGTAAAATCACATCTCTGGGTGCATTTATGCAGCTGGCGAGCCGAGTCCCTGCAAAGTGCTGTTTTGCAAACTTGATTATGAAACACCTATCGACAGCGTCTGAGTCAGAAATGAAAACACAACAGCAGCCATTTCACCGGGTCAACAGGGACCACGAGTTGCCCACTCGCTCCCTCTCCAGCCACACAATGAGACATTTTACGAGTAATGTGTCATGTGTTTGTACCGCCGGGACTCCAAAACGAAGCCGGAGCGAAAGCCATCGACAGCGGCGAGTCAGCCGCGCCGTCGCTACGTGAACTGAGCGCAGGAATGATTATTGCTGGCTGCCACTGGAGCCTGATGAGCTGCTGAGGACAGAATTGAAACACTGGTTTTCTTTCTGTTCTGCTGCTTGAGTTATTTAAGTACCTGAGGGTGATGCTGCTGCTTTTCAGCTCCCAGTAAAGCCAACAGCCAACCAGCACACACATAAGGCCTGTCAGGGTAACAGATTCAGCTGAAGTTAATGCGATAAACGATAATATTGTTGTTGTTGTTGTAATATGATGGAAATAATAGCATAATAGTGCAAGAACAAATTCTCAAAGATCAATGATCTTTAAATCGTAACGAACATTAAACTCTGGAACTGGAAGACATTTTAAATGTCTAAAATAAATAAAACAACAAATAAGATGAATAATGGAGTCTCTGTAAATGAAACTGTCATTCAATTAAAGGGCCAGTTGAGACCAAAACTCCAGACTAAACACTGTCATCCAGTTTCTGTTAGAAAAAGAGAGAAAAAGATAAATCCTGTAAATGGAAATTACTGTGTTTATTTTAATTTATCATGTAATTAATTAATTTATTGCAACAGGCCTAGTGGAGTAAAAAGTATTTAGTAGAAAGTCTACTCAGGTACAGAGTAACTGATCAAATTATCAACCATTTAATACTTAAAATTGACTTAATCGGTTGGACCAAAATGTAAAGTTAAGTGGAAATGTTGGTATTTTAGGGACGAAAATGACAATAATCCATGTAAGTAACAAAAAATAACAAATCAGGCAAAAGAAAAGTTTCTTTCCATAAAAAACTTATGAAACATTAACAAAAACTGCAGGAATGTGTAATTTTTAGTTAAAACATGTTTGGTTTTCGTTCCAGAAATTTTACTCAAGTTAGAGTAGAAATATCTCATAATAAATTTACCCAAGAAAAAGTAAGGAGTAAAACTACTCCTAAAAGCATATCTTTTCAGAAAAGTTGCTCAGTTCCTGCCCTCCTCTGGTTTTTCTCTCTGCAGGCTCAGCCGCCTCAGTCTCAGCAGCAGCACCAGCCCTCGCTGTCCCTCCACCCCTCCCAGCCTCTTCTCTCCCAGCAGCCCTTGCAGCAGCAGCAGAGCAACGCCGGCCCCCGACTGCCGCCTCGCCAGCCGTCCACCGCCTCCCCGGCCGAGACGGAGGACGAGGGCGGCCGCGGCATCAAGTCCCGCGGCGGCGGGGGGAAGATCTCCCTGGAGGCTCTGGGCATCCTGCAGAGCTTCATCCAGGACGTGGGCCTGTACCCCGACGAAGAGGCCATCCACACGCTCTCCGCCCAGCTGGACCTGCCCAAGCTCACCATCATCAAGTTCTTCCAGAACCAACGCTTTTACGTCAATCACCCCGCCAAGGCGCCGAAGGACCACAACGCCGCCGCCAACAACAACAACAACAACTGCGGCAGCACGGCAGCGAACACCAGCAGCAGCAGCAGCAGCCGCAGCAGCCCCGCCTTCGAGGAGGAGCTGACGGACTTCAGGGAGAGCGGGGAGCTGCTGAAGGAGCTGGACGAGAGCACGCAGACCACCGCCACCATCTTCTCCATCAAGATGGAGGAGCACCTGGGCCGCGGCGCCGAGGTGCAGGCCGAGTCCGAGCACGAGGTCAAGTAGGACCGACGACCGTGCCGACGGCGGCACGCTGAGCGTGAGGCGGAGCCGTGACCTCAGTCTGTACGGCGTCCGGACCGGCGAGGCGTGTTTATGTGGAAATATGTGATCACACACACTGGAAGCCCATTTCAGACTCCGAAAAAAAACCCAGAACTACTTTTTGGATTTTGTAAAACTTGTAAGAATCACTGTAAAGACTGAAGCATCATTTTAATAACCTGCACAAAAAGAAAAAAAAGTTATTGTAATTATGTTGGCGTGGATATTTGCTGGCTGCACTCGATGTACGTCGTTTTACACTGACTTCTCTTTTTGAGCTACTGATTATATTCCGAAAGGAAACAAAAAAAAGAAAGAAACAAAAAAAAGTTTCCCAGGAGTTCGATAGGTGTTTATGTATGTAGTTTTTTTTAAGTAAATGAAATCAAGGACCAAGTGGTTGTCAAGGCCTTAATCATGAGGTATCAAGTCTGGAGCCTGCTGGCGGATAAGTTATTCTTTTACAAAAGAGCGTAATGTGATTCTGGATCACTGCAATCACCCAGAGCCCAGGTGCATCTCTGAGAAGAGCTCAATCTGTACTTATTATCTGTTAGGGAAGAATTATAAATATAAATATATATAGACATTATATTGTACCTGTAAAAATAAAAAAAAGTACAGTCTTAAAGAAACTATGCCAACAAATGCCTTGTACTATACGGCACTGCCGATGTTAGATTATTTTGCAAAACCTTCGTCACTGTAATTTGTGAAATGCCACACAGTTAGAAATGTGAATGGATGAAAATGTTCTGTTGTCTGACGTTATTTATTTGCGGTTCATGCAGTGTTTCTGATGTAATTATTACAGTTTTCATTTTGAAACTTTGTCACTTTCGCCCCCTCTTTTCTTCTTTTTGTTTTAATAATCTCCACCAGTCTTTGTATTCCTATTTATAAGTGTAACTTCAACGGGCAGTGAAAACAAAGTGTCTTAAACGTCTTAAACGGAGAAGCGTGCTTTAAAGGTTGCCTATAAAGTGCTGTCCGTCAAGCTAATCATGCTACAAGCTTCACTATTATTGTTGTATGCAATTTTTACTATCATGCAAATAAGCTTAGGTGGAACGACTAACCTGCAAGCGAGCTTAGAGAGAGAGTTAAAAAGAAAAAAACATATGCAATCTGTGTGAGGTCTGATGTCTGCGACGCGTCTTCCTATGGTCAACGATCCGATTGGGAAAGCTCCGGCTGTGTAAAGATCCTGTACAAAAAGTGTTTCCTTTTTTTAAAAAGCCTTCATTTCAACGAGAACACCGGTTATTTTGTTACAAACCGACTGTTTTAGTAAGTGTTTCTCAGTTTGTCTCTGCAGAGATGTTCTAACTAGAAGTGGTTATTGATTGTTAATTACACGATTAAAAGTGTTTGTATTGTTACACAGATTTCTTGGCATTAACTTGACCAGACTCTTTCGCCCCCGGAGGGAGGGGTTTTTATTTTGTCGTCTTCTCCGGAATCAAAACACGAGACAATGTGAATTGTTTTTAAACGCCCCGCTCAGCTGGGAACACCTGCTGTTTGTAATAACTGTAAATATCACATGGTATGGATCATTGATTGTTTATTATTGTAAATATATTTGAAGTTTGTGTAAGAGCTCACCGTACAAGAACTGAATTTTCTGTTGTGCCTCTTCCTCTCAGAGCGACTGTACCTGGGCTCCTCCGAACTGCTGAGTGTATCTGAAGCACCTGTGAAATCTGAAATAAATAAAAACGTGAGGTGTGAACACCTGGGAGTTAACATCTAACGCGGCGCAGGTGTCCTGACCTCACTGAGAGGGAATCCCCCCTCACCTGTTCACACCCAGGGAAACGTGTCCTCCAGCAGCCGACTTTCTGTCTTATCCTGCAAAACGTAACACGGTTTGTGTTCCGGGGAAAAGGAAGAAATGCAAACCAAAAAAAATGCCTGAGCTGTCAGAGGTGATGATCTGAGGGGACACAAAGCACGTTAAGAGGTGAAAACGAGATCGAAATAAGAAAGCAGCGTTGGTTTTTCCTGATTTTTCACTCGCTCTCTGACAGAGGTGCCAACAACTATCAGCAACACCAGCATTAAGTCATTATCACCGTTTTCATGACGACAGACTGTCTCCTTTAGAAAATAGCTTTTCTTTTACAGCAAGAGTCATTTTACAGAAGAGGTCCAGCACATGTAAAGTTATATTTAATACAGTTGCCAAACCAACATGTCTAATTACTTTCACATACTTGTTCTTCCTGTGCAAGCACATGGACACAGTGGAGAAGAACATCTCTAAATTCTGGGTCAGTACTGCACATTAAAAACACACCACTGCAAAAAACAAGGAGAAGTTAAAAAAAATTAACAATTTCTGTCTAAAAACCAAAAACTGAAAAATCTGTCCTGGTATATTTTCCTCCACTTTAGTAAAACCTTTAGTTGAAACGTTGGTCTCTGTTTTTGCTGCAAAATCTGGATTTTCTGAGGGTTATTTTATGATAAATAAAAGAAAATACAACTAAAGCATGAAGAGCAAATTGTGTGTAAAATATTTAAAAGTCCAAATGGTCTATGTCTTACAAAAATAAATTTAAAAGTTGCTAAAATTATCTAAATATATTTAAAAAATATTACAATCATATAATAATCACTGTTTAAAATTTGAATAGAAATATTAAATACAATGTCAAAATAGCCAGTATTTATACTAAAACTAAATAGAATATATTTAAAACTAAAAAGGTCATTAAATTCAAAATTACATTGTCAGTAAATAATTGTAAAATTATACGTTATGGAAGTAATTGCAAATACCTAAGAAACTAAATTGCTTAAACTGAGGTTGCTTTTCTTTTTAATATTTAATAACACGATCAAGCTTTTATAATGTGATATTAAGGTACAGGCACAATATTAACACAGAAAGAATATTTCTTCTTAGTAGACCATAGATTAGGGTCAAAAATAAATATGTGCCGTCAACCTCAGTGTAACTTTCTTCGAGTAGATTCTAAATCTGATTCTTCAGTAAATACTCTCTCCCAAGCAGCAGCTGAAAGCTTTGGCTTGTGTTCGACTCTCCGACAGGTAAGGCTGTTTTCTGGCTCTCCACTTCAAAGACTTCACCGCACGTTAAAATAGAAATCACATTCGTGGCAATAAAGGTGACTGATGAGTCATCAATGCTGTTACCTCAGGCACGTCATGGGAGGCTTACATGCTTTTAAATTATTAAACTAAAGAGACATCATGCTGGGGAACAGGCCACCTTTTCTGAGTTGGTAAAAAAAAAGCAAACAGAGGCATCTTCTTGTGATATTTGTAGAAATCCTCAGCAAACAGTTTCCACATTAAGCTTCCAGCTGACGCACATGTGTGGTGAGAGCTGGGTGGAGCTCGAAGCAAAGCTTAATTTTAACTGGTTAGATAATAACGGTACAGTTTGAACGGTGGTGAGAGGAGACATATTTATAGGTGATGCACAACATGAAATAATGTTTGCAGTGTGAGGAAAATTATTTGGGAGATTAGCTTTATATACTTGTTCATTTTCAGGTTTAAAGATGTAACTTGAGTTAATTTATGAGTAAAAATGGTTTTCCATCTTTGTCTTGCACAAAACTCTTTGTAAATAACCTAAATCTAAATTAATCTTTAAATAAAGTAACATATCTTATGTTGAAAATTGTGTTAAAATATAACCCTTAATTTGAGTCCATTTGTTCAGAGGGAAAAACATAAAGTATTTAAAAAAATCCCTGAGCAATTCCTTTAAAAAAATATATTCTTATCTGACTTTTTCAGTTGATGAGTGTCTTCAAACTTTTTATTAGAATGCATGACCTCCTGATTCCTACATGTTGTGGCATAATGTTTCTCAACTGTTCTTCAAAATAAGAAAGACAAGAGAACATTTCGTTAAACTAAAGCAGAAGAGTGTTGATCATCATAACCTTCACAATATGCACATTCAGAAAAATAGTAAAAAGCTAAAAGCTGCAAATGAGTCAAACTCCAAAGTTTGGCCATTAAGGAAATTTAAAAACAATGAAACCTACATGCTGTCAAAAACACATTAAGAGTTTGCTCAAATTTTTTCTGTCAGGTAGATTCGTCTCATATTTCCTAACTTAATTTTCTTTAACCTCTGCAAAATAATTTGCAAATTGGCAGATTTTCTGCAGATTTTTCACAGAAAAATCCACCAATTTTTGAACCGCAAATAATCGGTTCAAATGTTTATAGGCTCTTGGCACAAGACAGCACTGCCTTAGAATGTGGTACAATCTCTAGAAAAACAGTTCTATGTTGCCAAAGTACTACTGAAGTAATTTTATAACAAGCAGTAGTTTGTTAAAGTGGCATTTTCAGAATTCATTTTCAGAGTTCAGTGCAGAATTATGCAGCTGTAATAAAAACAATAATTATTTATTCAAGCCTTCTTAAACATTGTCTATAAATGTGGACAGTAAATACATCCGTAAACATTAAGTCCAAACACCAGTACTGAATCAAACCAACTCATAAATCTAGTTTAAATAGTTGTGGTGCTGAAGGTAAAACATTGCTTTATGTGTGTTTTTCAACATTAACTATTACAAAAGTACACACTTCGAATAATTAAAAGAAAACTTTAAATTAAATGGACAAAACTGATTAAAATAAAACATCCAGAAATTGTGAGTTTGTTCAATAATTAGAATTTTGCATTGCAAGGATGCACATCTGCAGCGTGGATGTACTTAAATGCTGCAAAGCGCGCACGCTCCACTGAACACAATCCCCCAGAGTCCTCATGGAGACGTCAATCAAATGCAAGCATTAACACTTCACAGACGAACTGAAGGGAAACAGGAGTTTTGGCTTCATCATAACAAAGACTTCTGGAAGTGTCACGATGTTAAGCAAAGAAGGGGGATGGCTCGCTCGCTACAATGCTCATCAACAGCATAAGGTAAAGAGAAAAAACAATAAAGGAATTCAGGGAAACACGAGGTAAGGCTACGTTCACACATCAGGCATTTATGCGACCCAAGTCGGCTTTTCCATGGCATTCTGAAGTTCCCAATTCCAACTATTTCCATTATGTGGTACTAATTCAAATTGTTTTCAAACTTTCTTTAGATTAATTGGTCTAATTTATCCGACTTTTATGTCATTGATGTGTGTGTGACGTGACATGCGTCATGATTCTGCGCCAGAAGAAGCTAGACAAACAATGGTTGAAAATTATGATTATGAACTTATGAATGAAGTCTTGTGACGATACTGCTACCGTTGCTGAAAATTCTTAAGATCGATCCATAAACTTTTTTTTTTTTTAATCGATCCATAAACTGCTCTATCCGTTATTACTTCCGTAAACAGGCGCTGCCGAGTGACGTCGACGTAGTTCTTCTGCGCATGCGGGTGGCTTTGGAAACGTTAACTGTTCATACGGAACTCTGATCGCGGTCACATTTCTTTAATACGGATGGATATATTATTGTTTTTAAACGGTTATGTCTCATTTGATCAGACTTTTATGTCATTGATGTACATCATAAGGCAAGGTAAACAATGGTTGTAAATTATGTTTATGAACTTATGAAAGAAGTCCGTGTCTTGTCTGGCTCTGACTACGAATCCAAACAGCAATAGAAATTGTAGTCAAGGGCCGTTGCTATTGGCTAAACTTTCTTTCTTTCTTTGTCTTTTTTAAGCTTCCTTCGTCTTGTTATGATCTTGTGACATGCTGTTGGCTCCCGTTGATGAATAAACTTTAAAATCGACACTTAAACGGCTTAATCCATTATTACTTCCGTAAACAATGCGCTACTGTGTGACGTCAACGTTCTACTTCGCCGCATGTGGTTGGCTTTGAGGACGTGAACCATTCACACATAAGTCTTATCGCGGTCACATTTATTTAGTAGTAAAAAAAAAAATTTGGTAAAATAATCGAAAATTTCACAAAAAAAAAAAAAATGGAATTGAGCATCAAGACCTGCTGTGTGGCCATTTCCTTATGCAGCAGGAAGAAAGTAAACACGTTAGTCAATCAGCCCTCTCTACAGAATCTCAACTTGCCCTGGATAGATATGTGAAAGCTCTCTGCATGGCACCTCATCCTAATTGCCATAATTGACAGCACCTGTGAAGGTTTCATTTAAGCCTGCTTGGCCCAGCTTGCAGAGGTTTGACCCTCACAGTTCTTGCAGTTCTAGCAAGAAAATCTGACTCCAAAGTTGAGTTGTATTACTGCAGCAAGCCATTTTTTTTTTTAGAAACAAAAAAAATCTTTATTTTAATACTCTGTTGTGGCTCTAGAAAGAAGAAAGTTTGCTTGGAGATAACAGATCATTTTAACAGCATTTACAGTTATGGTGAAAAGAAACCATACAGACTTTTAATTTTGGGGTTTCACAGAAAAGTAATGACTTTTTACAAGTTCTATACTTAGCTCAGTGTAAACTGAACAGCAAAAAATGAACAGATTCCACACCATCTTTATTTTTAAAATAAACATGCAGTTAAAATGTAAAATCCGAGTGTGAAAACTTAAATACGACCCATGATTTAACAGCTTGTTGAACTGTTAGTAGCAATAACTTGCAGTAGTCTTTTTTTTCGTCTAACTTTATCAGTCACTCAAAAATATTGTGGAGAGATTCTGGTAAACTTTTCCAGTGTTGCTTCAGTTCTTTTGAGGTTTGCAAACATTCATTCCTGCACAGAATTTAAATCAGGTGGAGGTGTGGACTTTGATTGGGCCATTGAAACATTTTGATCCTTTGTCAGTGTGTTTGTTTTGTAGTTTGGAATCGTTGTCAGTTTCCACTGACAGCTGTTTTTGAGTCTTAGAATACTGATGAACATGGGAATTTGGGCTTGTACGGCTTCCCAAACAAGCCCAGGGTATTAACTCTTTACCACTTTTGCGTGAAATTGGTACAGTGCTTACTTCTGCAAACCTATCTTTGTTTTTATAGAGAAGAGCCTTTCACCAATCAATCTTTAATTTATTTGGTGGTCCTATCATAAAACTCAAGCTTAGATAAAGGAAAACCTGTCGATCAGCCCTTTTACATTTTTTCCACATGTGACTGATCTTTGACAATATTCTGCTAATGTTGAAAAAACACAATTTTGCAATTGCGATGTTTTCATTAAATAAAAAATGCAATTAAAATCACTTCAATACGTTTGTTGACGCAGTAAGTCATTAAAAAACATGCCACGCCATCATCCTCCCCCACTTCCTGTTGTCATCTTTGTCTTTTCCTCCAGTAGTAACATCTCTGGTTGTTGGTCACATGACTCATGATGTAAAAACAAGTGTTGCCATTGCAGCTTTGCAAAATACACAAATTGTGATATGGCCAAAAAACGATCTCTTTGTAGTGCAGAAACTTTTTCTTTTTCAAAATTGCCGTATTGTAATTCCAATCTGTGCAATTATGAAGTCAATGAAAATGCAGCTGCTGTAGAATAATTAGAAATTGCTGCAGATGCCTTTTTTAACTGCAGTAGTTCTTATTATCCTCTTTCAAAATGAATTGGCTGTTTGGACGCATGAATAAATGAAAACTTACAACATTTTGCACCTGCATGAATGGTGTGTAAGATGTATGCATTTCATTGGAACTGAAAAGGAAAGTAAGAAGAAAAAATAAAGGATTATTTATCACTTTTGCACACTACTCCAAATGACAAAGCAATAAAACTTGACTGTTTCTTCTGTGTAATCCTTGGATTTTGGTAACCTTACAGAACATTTGACAGCATGTCAAACACACCGAATTAGTGTCCCTAAACAGGTTGTTTTCCTGGAATCATCTGGTTGTTATCTCTGTCAACATGGACACACCAACATGAACACATGCTGCATTAACAGGTCTGCAGCCCGTTTTACTGGGCAACGTCTCTGCTGTCTTTCTGCCACGTTTATCTACAGATTAATAGGGACGTTATGCTCAGGTTGCCACGGCTGAACATTGGCAGGTCTGGCTCCTCGTGACGGCGAGTCCTCTGCGCCTACCGGTGAGCCCCTGGGACTGTGCAGTAAATCAGACAGGAAATGCAGCAGAAAGCCTAATAAAGTTATTTTAATGGCAATCTCGGAGGCAACGCCACAACATAAACTCGAATCTCGCCTATATCTGTGACTCTTTCCGTCACATTGAGCTGCTGAGCATTAGGAGTCAACAGCACTTGGTTTCCTGAATGCAGCGAAGTGGAAGGTTGGAGCTTTGGGAATTAATAACTTTAATCACAGAGTTGCTTTCTGCTCTCCTCTCTCACTGTTTGCCTTCCAGGTCTTTGGAGGCTAGATTAAACACGAACCAATGCGGCAGGTTGAAACTGTCCTGCTGATCACATTAGTTTAGCGGCATGACACCTGTTTGGATCCGTGTTCTGATTTATGGAAAATTAAGCCCGACCACATTCCTTACCTGGTCTGTTTTTATTAAAAACCATCACTGTTATCTAGCTGCATTAAATCTATTACAACAGCTAGACAAAAATGTTCCTTTGTCACTTTGGTTTGCGTTTGCTCTACTATGCTTCTGGGAAGTGCTCTGCAGAAACACAAAACCTCTCTATTATCTAGTATATTTTTTTACACTTAAAATAAGACAACACTAAATTATATTTAATTTAAATAAAACTGTATTTTTAGGGTTATTTTTACTACGCTGTGCTTTTTACTTTCACTTGAGTAATTTTATTATGAAGTATCTAGAAGTTTTACTCAAGAAAGAGTATACTCTTTCTTGAGTAAAACTTCTGGATTTTCTACCCACTCAAAAATTCACCAAACACACACCTGCAGTTTTTGTTAAAGTTTCATCAGTTTTTTTTGTTTTTTTTGAAAGAAGCTGATTTGGAGAAAATAATTTGCCCGATTTTGTTATTTTTGTCTTTAAAATACCAAAATTTCCATTTAACTTTATATTTTGGTCCGTCTAATGAAGACTTTTTGAAATATTAAATGATTGATAATTTGATCAGTTATTCAGTACTTGCATAGTCTTTCTACCAAATACTTTTTTACTCCTACTTGAGTAACTTTTAGACGGCTACTTTTTACTTTTACTTGTGTAGAAATATATTTAAGTAGTGCTACTCTTACTACCTGCCCACCTCTGCTTACGAGTAACTTGTCAGAAACACACAGGAGTTTGTTTGGCGTAAATAAAAAGTACTAGATCCACTGGCAGATTATTTCACTTTTAACAAGACATAGCTTTTCCCCCATGTTATAAGTGAAATAATAACCGTGACAGCACATTTGTAAACATGCTTCATTTTTTCGTTTCAGCCGTTGGAGTTGGCATTCCAAGATTTTTATTTGCGTCTGAGGCCGACACCTCTGGCAGCCCTTTTCTTCAGCTCTGCGGCTTCAGACACAACAGCTTTTGTTTGAAGTTTAGAGGCAGACACAACAAGCAGAGCTGTGGCTCCACAGAGCTCAGACCTTCCACCTCTGTTTACAATCTGAGCATCTCAAGCAGAAATGTGTGGAAACGGACAGATGGATCTACTTAACACTTCAGCTTCCTCGAAGTTTGTGTCAAAGACTGCAGTCCGTTCAGTCAGATGAAGGTTTAAAGATGCAAAACCGGGTTTCTCTATCATTATTTTAGGTGAGAATTTGGAGATGTGATGATTTTTTTTTTAAGTCTAGTTAGTAAATTTTCCTCAAATTTCACGAACAATCGACTCACGTTTATTTACCAAGTCTGCAGCCTCTTGTTCATTTTGTCTGATTTTAGCTCAAGTGACCTCTTGCAGGATGAAGTACTAATTGAACTCATTTTTTATTCCCCAAACCTGCCATACCTCTTTCATTTTAAAAACAATAACTCATCGATGAACAACACCACTCGCCAGGAGGCTCTTGTCACAGCGGTTCCACTTATGCATTGACCAAAACAGACTCGACAGCGAACGTTGCGTCACAGAATTTTAGGCCGTTTGCAGGTCCAAGTGGCTCGCCACCACTTATGAGTCTGAATTATGTTTAATGTATTCTTGTTGTTTTTTTCCCCCAAAACTAAAGAGCTAACATGTCAATAGATAAACAGCTGAAAAAAACTAGTTTAGTAATTGTTCCTTCATGTCAAAGTAAAGCCAATGTCGGCAATAACAACCAATATAAAGTTTACTGTCATGTTTTTGAACTATTTATAAATGATCTAGAAGGAGATAAAATAATTACTATCGTCGAGTTAGAGGTGATGAACCTTAAAGAAATAAGGCTTCGTTTCAGCAATGAGTCAAAGCTGGAATCAGCTTGACTTAATAACGGCGCTTATCTGTTTATCCAACTTCACAGAACCGTCCAAAATAAAACCCTAATTCCTTACTGGAGTCGTTCAATAAAAGGTGTCGGAGCATTACTGCTGCTTAGCTTAACTAGCTAATAGGCCTGAATGACGTGGGCAACACAATGAAAAACTATGCTGTGCTTCCCAGCACCATGTGGAAAACAAACGGCAATGGTCCCAGTATGAACTGGAGCCCACTCTGTAGTTGGGTCGAGGTTTTTCTTAAAAGAAGCGGCACAACAGCTTGTTAAAAACCGTTAGCAACACAGCCTGATGAGACGCTTTAATCAGAGCGATAACACATTGACGGGCGACATGGAAAAGCATCTTTAAACAGGGGATTGATGAACTACCTCCTTTGCTTGTTTTTGTACTTACATCTGGGTTTCTACTGCTTCTAAAAACAGCACAAGCGATTAAAAATTTTTAAAAGGACATTTTTTTGGCAATAAATTAATGTTTTTTGGTGTCTGGAAAATTATCTGTTTGAAAAACCTCTGGAATGTAACGTCACAAATCAGCAGGCACTGCCCGTTACCTAGCAACCCCAGAGAAGCCCAGCCCGTTACCTAGCAACCCCAGAGAAGCCCAGCCCATTACCTAGCAACACTAGCATATTTATGCATTATGAATCAGCGAAAAGCTTTGTAATCTTTCTCCCTCTTTAAATATCACAGTAGTAAAGAATCGCAGTACTCCAGCGTCGAAGTAAAACAAAATCATGAGCTATTTTAATGAAAACAAGCAGTTGTGAAAACTTGTAGTGGATTTAAAGCAAGTCTTGGTGGAATAAAAACAAAGCCAATGCCATCCAATGTTTGTGACTGGCCAGTTGGTTACACCAACAAAGCTTTGTGTTTCCAGGAGTAGATATGAGTCCAATTATCTAAATCAATAAGAACATTAATTTAGTAACTTTTCCCGGTTTGTTTTTGTGCGCTCAGCTCTTAAACCAGCTGAAACTCTTGTGAATTACTTTCGATTAAAGGCTTGCAATTAATTTTTGACAACTATTAAAATGAACCAGTTTAGCAACAAATGGATCAAGAGTAGAGTTTTGGAAGTAAAAGTTTCTAACTAATTATATATTTGGAGGTGTATATCTTTCGAAACAAAAGAAGGTGGACGATTACAATTTTTTTAAGTTAATGGATTTACATAAAGTATTTGCATCTCTGCCAGCATTTGCAGACGTGCATAGTGAGCCTCCAATCACTGCGATGCTAACAGTTCCTATCTGCATGGAAATGGAGGTGCGTTTCTTTCCTCTGATCCAGAGTGCACGGTGACAGATGGGCGACGGTGGAGTGCAAGCGTACTTCATGCATGGAAATGTGCTCATACTCCAGTTGTGAACAGAAACGGCTTTAAAGCAGCAAGATTTCCCAACAAACCCCCCCCCATCTTCAGAATTAGGAAAAAGTTGCATAAAAACGGAGCGAAGTTCCAGGAAAGGTGGGAGCCTGAGTTTTGAATAGCTGTAAATCGTTCCCGCTTCAGGTGAATGATAAAAATTTGTGACCATTTTTGAATCCAAGAGTATCTCTGGCAGGATAATGGAGCAGTTGTTGAGGCCTCTCGCCACCTTTCCCTCCTTGACAAGTAAGCATCAAGAGAATGGAGAAGAAGCCGTTAAATTGCCTTAACAGCTGTGCAGGGTATGAATAACTCGTTAGCTGTGTGCATTTTAAGTCATCAAATCCCGAACCCCCTCACCTAACCCTCATTTGCAAAGGGGACAGGAGGGAGGTGCTAATTAAAGTGATAAAGAGAACAAATCTTATCAAATCTGGTGCAGGATTTTTTTTTCTTAGAGGTTGGGGTTGAGGTGTTGGTACGCAGAGAAAGAAAAATGTCACTTTTACATCTGTATTCTCAAACACTCGACGAAGGTGCTATTTCATGTTTAATTAATTAAGCAGTCTCTTTAACTGTATCCTTGGCAAATGTGGTGCCAATTAGATGGTGTGGAGAAATTGTTTATTGTTAATTAATGGCTGATTTCTGGGGAGAAGAAGTAGAATTTTCTGGTGTCATACCTCTTTTCTTTCATTTTGGTTTAAACAAAGAAATGAGCATCAACATCTGCTAGAGCAGAAAAACTCAACTGAGATTGAACTCAAATGAGAGCGGATCAGTTTATTTTACTGCAAACAGACTCAAAAATTAGGAAAGATTGTTTAGATGGGTTCTGGGATTTATTTATGAAAAGATGATGGATTTAAATATATGATTAATTATTAATTGCATGTGAAATGATCACAGATATTTGTACAAAGGGCTTGTTTGATATAAAGCCATCTTAATCATATATGACAGAATATAAATAGTAAGTAATCCATGATTACTTCAATGAAATATTCTTTCACAATAATGTAATAAAGTGCTTTGATTTCACAGATAAAATGATTTTTAAGCAAACATCTGTTACCTTGAAGTTCTGTTTATGTGGCCCTGGAGTCTAGAGGGCCACATGAAAAGTTGTGGCGGGCCAGATTTGGCCCCCGGGCCTTTAGTTTGACACGTTTTAGGTTATCCTTTTTGCTGGTGTTTCGGCCCGTTCCTCCTGACAGAACCGGTGTAACCGAGTTATATTTCTAAAGCTTCCTGTTCACCTTTCACAAATCTTTTCAGCTCCGTCTTTAAATTTCCATTGTGCCAAAATCACAGCTTTTTTACGGCAAATCTAAAACATTTAAAACATTGACTTTGTTTTCCTGAACCCACTTGGAAACTAAAGCGTTGCTTCATTTCCGTCGCATCTTTAACTTCCTGGCTGACATCTTGGCATGTTGCCGAAATATTTCCTGTGTATTTCTGTTTATTGGTTGTGAATTTAGTTGTTGTTTTTTTTTTTTTTTTTGGATAATGGCTTCTTCCTTTCTGAGCGGCTTTTCAGCCCATGGTGTTAATGGTGTTAAATGGCTTTTTTTTTTTTCCTTTTTTTTGTAATTCTCTTGACATTTTCACCCGGAATATGCCAAATATTTGCCTTTTTTCAGAGAAATTATGGTTGGACACTAAAAAGGTAAAAAGAGTCTAATCATAGTTCCTTATTTTAAGGCCATTTTAGTCATTTGCCAGCTGGTAATGGGAACTGCGCTCACTGTGATCATGAACTTCTCCCATTGCTCACCATTCTGGACCATTCTTTCAAAATAAAATAAATAAAATCAATTAAACTTCTTCTTTGAGAAAAAACACTGCAAAAACACAAAATTTGTGTTTTTGCTGTGAAGTTGTTTTTGACCTAGTTTCTAGTGAAACTATCTTAGTACATTTGAATTAAAATAAATCAAACTTAAATGTAGATATAGGAGCTTGGTTTTGGCAATAACTCCTTGATATTGATATAATAAGACATTTTTTCATGCTATAAGTGAAATAATTTCCAGAAAAAGTACTTTTTGTAAATATTAAGGAATTATTTACTTAACCCAAGCTCGTATATCTTGCAGAAAAGTCACTTGTAAGTTAGTATTGTCTTAATTTAAGTGTATAAAGATGTTTGCACTAAAAAATAGACCCAAATACTTTGGTATAATTTTCTTTTTGCAGAGAAACTGATGCACAAATGATCCTACAATGGTGCAGTTACTAAATCATAAAGGACTTAAAATAAAACAACTAAATAAATACATTAATAATTCATAAAAAATATACGTATCGAAATGTTTTAGAAGTGGTTTTTTTGCAATCATGTGATGAAAAACTTTTTATTTACAATACAATTTAAATGTTAGACACCCAAAGAAGACAAATTAAGAAAAAAAAACATTCAGTATAACTTTAAACACTTTTAAGAAAAGAAGTTTTAACCCTTTCAGATTTCAACAATTCAGCCAAAGTTAAAACTATTTTGGCAGACTTTCATGTCAGAAACATTAAGAGTCATGAATCTGCTGGTCTCCAGCTGCTCGGATATTTTAATTCTCCAGCTGAACTCGGTAAATCTATATCACCAGTGAGTCATGTGTCACTCATGAGACTAAATAAAACCGGCCTGACCTCAACACACACGCCAATTTTCACAGCATTCAGATGCCATAACACCAGCGCGCCGAAGCCCCAGAAAATGCCCTTTGTTCTGCGACACTTCCTCCCATTGAATCCACATGTGAATGATCTTTTTCTCAGGGAATACAGTCTGCCGTCATCTTTCAATTACCATGTGCAAAGTGAATGAGTTCTCTCAAAATAGCAGCAAGACGCACTGTGAGAGCGTGTTGCTGTGTCTTTGGAGCTTTTCCGTGTCGCGCTGGAAACATTTCCTAATGTGTCATGTAGCTGGTTGATTTCAAGCAGCAGCAGCCCTGGTTGAACACGGCCCGAAACTTGTGCTTCATAATGAAAGTACAAGCTAAACACGGCTCTCATGGTCAACAGGATTATCACTCAGTTATGAAGTCCTGCGTGTGTTTAATTTATGGCTCTGGGTGCCTAATCGTGTTGAGCGCAGGGCCTTCCAGACTAAATCTACTCTGCATATAATCAGAAACGTACAACTTTCCATGTCTGCCGTCGTCCGGAGAGGAAGCGTCTGAGCATGCCGGGGGAACGGGGACGAGGAAAGTGTGCGTGAATTTTAATTGTGCTCGTAGCAACACAGCCGGTGACTGCAGTGACACACACCAGTGTTCCCTGAGGTATAAAAAATTTAAAATCAACTAAGTAAAAAGGGAAGTTGTCTTAAATGGGGTGCTAGAAGTTGGAAGCGAGGGAAGAAAGGAGGAGTGTGGGGGAAGAGGAGGGTCGCATCGGCATATCCAAATGAAGAGAGCGAGAGAGACTTAGGGACTCAATTCCCCAAAGATGGTTTATTATTCCATGCTAAAATGAAGCAGGAGCAAGGAGCGGTAGTCAGCGATGCGTCAGAGTTGCTCTTTGAAGACATTAAAAAGCTGAACGCACAACAAAGACCAGATGTTCCAACATGCCTTATTTATGCACCCATCAGCCTGCTTCCCATGTCCACAAAACACCAGCATATTTCTACCTTTTAAACACACACACACACACACACACACACACACGGCTGAAAGAGTGGGTGATTTTCACTGTATGTGCAGAGTGTGTGTCTGTCATCTGGAATTGTGGGACAATCTGCGAACATTCCTGATTTGGCTGCAGTTGAAGTTTAACGAGATGGAAACGGAGTTCTTCTGTTTGCGCGAGATGATGGATGTGTAAACACGTTGTACCAACAGGAGTGTGTGTTTGGGTTATATGTGTGTTTAAAGCACCTTATGAAAAAAAAACAAAAAACCTAAAAAACCTAAAGATTCCCTGATGCCTGTAGGACACACTCGGTAAGGCCGTGTTTTGCGTGTCCACTAGAGATGCTAATCTTTCATGTGTCTGGCGATCTTTTTCTGATTTTTAGAATCACGATTCGATTCATAAATACTTTTCTCTGAAGCTTTCAGATGATTAGGTTGTTGCATAAACTTGCATTTCTGATCAACTTCAATCAGTAGAAGTAGACTTTTGAACAACATGTTAGCTTAAACATATTAGCCAGTAAAGGCCCATTCATGCACAACCTTAAATACAAACGTCTGACATCCCAAATGCAACAAATGGAGCAAACCCAAAGGTAAAGGTTTGGTGCTGTGTAACTCCTCTGTGATCATGAAAAGAAAATGACAATGAAACTTCTCCATCTACAAACCATCACGTATTACAGATATTGTGCTTCATTTTATATTTAAAAAATCCACATTATCAAGATTTCCACCTTGTCATGCTTAATATTTTCCTCTAATTTGGAAGCTAATTTAAGAACAGCTTAATAAAGTTGTTAAAAACGTGAAGCTAAAACGGTTCGACACAAACTATTTAAATGCCCTTACGGATGTGACGATGTCTCATGCCACAATATTTCTTGTGAAAGTGAACTTTGTCTTTCTAAGCACTTCCAGCTGCTGCCATTGTGTTGT
>NW_006800305.1:29138-59138 GCF_000485575.1 Poecilia formosa | reverse complement strand
GACTCTTCTGCTGCAGCGTCTCGGCTGCTGATTAGGTTTTGACTGCAGCGGTGAAATCTATTAGTGGGTTTCGGTGTGTTTACGTGTGCTTGGATGTAACGAATATATCTGTGTGTGTGTGTGTGTGTGTGTGTGTGTGAATAAGCAGTACTGCAGCCACTCATTATTTTTAGTGACAAACAAAAGGAATAAGCGTGTTAATTGTTAAACTTTTGAATAATTAAATTGTTTTCTTCAAAGAAAGAGAGTAATGGCATTAAAGATGAAGATAAAGTTTTACTTCCTTATGTTAAGTCTTGTTTTGTTCCAAAATATGAACATACACTTCATATTTGTTTCAGATAATTAATCACAGGTTAAAATCAAAGATGACCTCACTAAATATCAAAACATTTACAGTATTAAATGATAATTTAAGGCTACTGCTGCGATTTTACAGCAACAGTGAATTTGTGATCTCTGGTAATGTTGTATATAAATATCTGCTCTAAACTGTTATGTGAAATATGAACCTTAACCCCATCCTGATCACTAGACGACGAAAAACAGACGATAAGTTCAGAAACTCTCAGGAAGAAAATGTGACAGATGGTGCTGTGAGCAAATTAACTTTTATTTCTCCTTACTGTCCCAGAAATAATGACCAACATTTTATTTTCCAAAAAGTTAAAGAGAAGACGAGAAGCAGGGAGCTGAAAAACTGAGAGAAAACATAAAGTTAACAGAGCAAATGATGCAAGTTGGAGAGTAGTAGAAGAAGAAAGTGGGGAAAAGTTGTTGGTTTGTCCTGCGGCAGCCTGAGCCTGTAGCATCATAACTACAGACTCAACTTACGGATGAGCAGTTTGGTAGCAACTAATTACATTTATTTAAGAAACAATTAGGAAAAAAAAATTACTTTTAAGACTATTTTTGCTGAACTTTTTACTTTTACTTGAGTAATTTTGTGATGATTTATTGCTTCTTGAGTAAAATTTCTGGATTCTCTACCCACTGAATGAAGAACAAAATTGTTTCAATTTCACCAGACACAGAAACACACACCTGCAGTTTTGTAAAAGTTTAATAAGTTTATATTGAAAGAAAATGATTTGGATTTTTTTTGTATGTTTTTATTATTTTGTAATTACAAAATGAGCAACTCTTTCACAAAGCTTTACATTTTAGTCCATCTGATAATGTCATTTATAAATATTGAATAAGTAAACTTTTACCAAATTACTCGAATAATTTCTTCATTGGCTACTTTTTACTTTTACTTGAATAAAAATATGTACAAAAATAAGTACAGTTTTTGGATACACTGAGAGACATGCATGTTATATGTATATATTTACGATAAAATGTATAAATATATATGCTGTGATGGGTGTTGCAGGTTTTAATGCCATCAAACGAGACGTTTAAAGATTGATTTGTTTGTTACAGATAAAGTTTGTTCAATCAAACTGATTCTTTTTCTATCACTTCATTATTGTGAGTTTTTGCATGTGCAGATCCTTTTAAACAGTTTTTTTTCTATATGCTTAAAATGACTCTGCAGTCATTTCTTCCTCCGACCTTCTGCTTTCTAAACATGACTAAAACAGAACATAACGCTCGATTATCAGTGTGATATGTCACAGCCACAATCGTGGTATTTTGTAGCCTTCAGCTCCAGTGACTCTCCTTACAATGGAGGGTTTATGTGACAGAGGTCATGATCTCCAAACCCACAACAAAGTCTATTGATGCACTCACAATAAATATCCCATGAGACTTCATCGCCATAGAGTGGCAGCTGATGTAATTGGCTGATAAACTGCTGTGAATGGAGAGAAATGATGCAGATTTAGCTTTTCTACGAAGCTAACTGTGTAAAAATGTATTCCAAACAGAAAGTAAAGTGCACAGAGTTTAATTTCACTGGAAGAAACGAGCAGTTCAAGCTGCGTTAACCATATAAATGCACAGTTTTGGAAATAAGTTTGATAAATGGAAAATTCTGAAAAAAACTCATTTATCAATAAAAAGTTTTGGCGGTAGGATGAGGTTTTTCTTTTTTTTTGCATAAGACATGACATAAACGTGACATAACACCTGTAATAAGCATGAATAAGTCCTTAGGAATATTTATGACTGCTGTCATGAAGAGTCATTTGGTAAATAATGGCACTTTTAGCAAAAAGTTGCATTAAAAGTCCAATAAGATTATTCAGGTAAATAATTGCACTTTTAATGCAAAGCTGACACTTTTAATGGACTTTTAATGCGAGTTTCAGTGAAACTTTGCATTTTTTAGTAAGATAAAGTAATTTTTTTTATACAGCACATTTTCAGCAACAAGGCAGTTCAAGGTTCAAGGTTCAAAGTGCTTTACATGAATTAGAGAAATACAAACAAAACCAAAAGAAAGACAAAAAGGTAAAAGTACTATATATTGGTTCTCCGTAAAAATAAGTAGTCCATAATTTATAAACTAGCAGGTTTTTATTTGATAAAACTAGATGTTGGTTCCAGTTGTTCTGGGTTGAGTTCTAGATTTGTACCATATAAAGCTAAATGTTGGTTCTCCATGTTTGCTTCTTGTTCTGGTTGTGAAGTAGACGTTACTTTCTAAGTTTGTTCTAGATTTGTAAACTAACAGGAGTTTCTCCAGGTCTTGCTCTGATATTAAAGGTATGAAGATAAATGTTGTGCTAAAGTAATAAATACTCCAGTTTATAAAAGTAGCTAAGTAAAGTTCATCATCGGTGTTCACAGAAGATGCTTATGTTGACAAAAGTATCACTTGAAATGTGATAAAACGTTTACGTCTGATAGAAATGATTCGATTCATTCAGCAGCACAAACATCGTCTTCAATAACAGCCTTTAATAACGATCAGTTTATATGTTTTTGTATCAAATTTGGATCTTACCTTTTTTAAAAACCACTTTCATGTGTTTGTTATTGTAAAACTATCCAGTCTGCAGAATCTTAAGTGACTCAGATGCTGAGCTGCAGTCGTACAGGACACAGATGTAAATTACTGCAAGATGATTTTGATTAATAACATAAAAAAAAATATGAAAAGATAAAACCAGACATCACCAGAGCCAGTCCGGTTTAGAAGCCTGCACCTTTTACTGATGTAACTGTAATACAGACAAATCATTTTTAATAATATAGTAAAATGATTTTTCTTGGAGACAAATTAGTGTTTTCAGACCTCAGTCATTATCTGAACTTGTGAAATATTGGGGGAAAAAATAATAATCTTTGAAGCAAAAACCATTTAAGTTGTAACCAAGTGTTGTGACATTACAGTGTCCTTATTTCAAACAAAAAAAGTACAAATGTAAAATTTTCTTTTCTTTTATTTTAATCTAAACGTAGAAATTAAACTCCATTGTTCAGGACTGGAACTTTGCTTACAAGCAATCTGTGAACCAGATTATTCATAAAAATAAGTAAAATTATCATTAAAATGACTAGAACATGTATAAATGTAACTTTTGTCCAACACTTGTACTAAATATGTTTAAATTTAATATTAAATCTTCATAAAACCATCTAAAAACATCATATTTTCACTCCTACGAGTCCACCTACCAGGCTGAACTTTTTGTCTGGGTCCTGCAGGGTTAAAATCTGCTGCCATAACGAAGTCTATTCTCATGTTGTGGCAGCAGAAAGTTCAGAAAGTACGAAGCCAAACTCTGTCAGCGTTACGATCACTGTATGTTTGTTCCATTTCAGAGTAAATTTGCATCAAATCGGCAGCATCAACAACAAGGATGCCCCTTTATTGTCTCTCAAAGCAGAGGGGAAAACACACAGGCAGGGATGGATAATATGATCTTAAATCTTTCACGTGTGCACAGACGCAGGCGTGCACAGGCGGCCGTTTCCAGGACGATCCCGAAGCCTCCATATCAGGGGTCTGTCTGCGTCTTTGGCCCCGCTGTTCTCATTCCCGGCACAATGAAATTATACAGTTGTGAGCGTCGTCTCATGGAGGCAGATTGAAGGCCCATTTATTTGAGATTGCTTTTAGTGTAATTCAATAAAGGCTTTTTTACTCATTTATTTCCATGGTGAAATTCATGCTGAGGAAAACCAGGGCTGTATTTCCCTCATTAGCAGTAATAATAACCATAATCACAATAATAGCATTAAAAAGCAATCATTTGAATGGTCCTGCTGTCAATGTCGACCTCCAACAGAAAATACAGAAGTGTGCTGGACAATACTGGTGGATAAATGACAAAAACTCAGCAGAGTAGAAACAACACTGAGTTTTGTGTCATTAGGTTGTCAATTAGCTTTTAAATTCGCTCCAGATCAGATAATAAAGAGAGACACGCATACGACTGACACAGAGAGGAAAGGTTGTGTCAGAACGAAGCCAGTGAGTGTAGAAGGAGGATTTAGGAGACAGCAGAGCATCGGCAACTCCACCGTCGGATCCATTTTCCACCACTGCAGGCCAACTGGCTATCAAGATGGAGCCGCCGCCGCCGCCGTTGAGGCTTTCTAGATGAAAACTTGGTTTTCTTGCTAATCTGTGGAGCAAGCACAGCCTCCCCGAATGCCCTGCAAAAATAAATATTTGAATATTCTTCGGCACTCCTAAACCCGCTTAAATTGGATCATTTTATTTCGCCGCTTGGCCTTGCCAAAATGCCAAGAGAGTGTGGGTCTTGGCGAGCCTTTCCGAGCCCAGGCGCGCCGCCCTCCCCCCGGACCTGCCCACCCTCTGCACTATCAGCTGACACAGAGTCTGCCCCCGGGCCTCCTGCTTTCTCCTCGGCCACGCTCCCGCTGCGTGGGGCTGGCGCGCCGAGCCCGCTGCGGAGACGGCCCTGAAGCCGGCCATGCGTCCGGACAGCGCTGCCGTCACGCCCAGGTCTGGATTTAAAGAAAAAAAAGGAGATCAGATCAACTCCTGCTCCTCTGGGACCGGCCTCATTTTTTATTAGGACATTTAAAGGGAATCAATTATGGAAAAAGTTATATTTTGTATGTTTTTATACTTCCATTTGGGTCTCAACTGCTTCTAAAAAAAGACCAAGTCAGTAAAGAAACACCTGGCCAGTTTTTAGCAAATAAGTTAATGGTTTTTGGTGTCTGAAAAGTGAGCCATTTCAAAAACTTCCAGATTATTAAGTTCCTATTGGGAGGCACTGCGCAGTTACCCAGCAACTCAAGCAGAGCTCCAACACGTTTGGTCAGCTGGTTTTACAGCTGACCGTTCACCAACCAGAGACCACTTGCTGAATTTTTGTTAGTTGTGCAGGAGGCTCCACTTCTGCTTTTCAAAGATGTGCTGTTGTATATTTTCACATCTGTTTGCAGCCATTTTGCGAGTGTAAATGTTGAGCTGAGGGGCGTGGCCAGCAGCAGCTTATTTAGATTTAAAGTGACAGGAGGTCATTATGAAGGGAACTCAAAATAGACAGAACTGAGCAGAATAAAATCTCATTTTCTGAGAATGTTTTTCTGTGAACATGTTTTGTATAGGCCATAGACCTTTCCTAGCCTGTTCACCTTTAAACTTATGTGCACCGTACTTATAACAAGACTTGTCCTCATGAGCGAATCACCAGATTATATAAATTCCTGTTGTTTATAAGGTATTAATCCCGATGGAACAAGAGTTTCTATTTTTGTAGCCATTTCAACTAAAAACCCTGGCTAAATGAATCCACTGTGCGTTGGTTTATATTAGAAGCACATTTTTATCTTCCAGCATTATTTCTTAAATTTCTCTAAGTAGTTAAACAAAATTAGATACATTTTAAGTTGCTAAAAAGGTTTCACAGCAAAAATACAACATTTCATGAAGTATTTCTGTCAGGTTTCTGGTGCAAATATTTTATTAAACTGCAAGTAACTTTTAAACAAGATACAAGTTTGTTTTAAGCCAATAATTTCTTAATATTTATGAAAAACTATTTGTTCCTCTGGCAGATTATTTCACTTATAACATGGAAAATATCTTGTTAGAAGTGAAATAATTTATTGTTGACTTGAAACAAGCTCCTATATTTTCCTGAGAAGTTACTTGTGAGTAATTTTTGTTTTAGTTTCATTTGCACTAGAAATGAGACCAAATATACTTTATAAGATTTTGTGCTTTTGCAGTGTATGAGTGTTGCTTTTCTAAAAACATGTTTAAAAATGTTGCAGTTTCCTAATAAAGGTGACGGAAGCTGTTATTAGTAGGAAATTTTGTTATTTATCCCACTGATTTTGGTTTCATCCCCATAAAGAAGCTAAATAGACCCACATGATGAAAGTAGGGTCTTATAAAAATATTTTTTTTATCTCTTAATAATACTTATGCAACATTAAGATTTGGCGACTTAGAGATATAATTGCATATTAAATAGTGAACATTCTGCTCTTATTCCAAAAGGCAGTTTCATTATTGCAAAGTGGATTTTTCCAGATTTAAATGGCTGGTTTAGGAACCATCCTGGACTCCAAATGGGTCTGTTTGTGTAAGTGTATTGTTTTACAGGTCCTCAGTCAGTACAAGAGTTCATTACTTCAAATCACTGCTGGGGGATTGATCCCCAATACATCACTTTAGACTAGGCAAGAACAAAAAGTCCGTTTTTATGTCCAATTATCCTCAACTCCAGTGGCTCCCACCCCATCGCTGCACGCTGTCATTCCTTCAGACTTTTCTGTGTTCACCACAAATCCATCATCCGCCTGAAATGGTTTTAGAGCAGCTGTTTTTTGTCTTTCTTTTACCTTGTAGGCCTGAACGTTGCAGCATGATGAATCTGTGCTGAGAGCCAAAACCTGATGGTCCAACTTTCAAATCCCACCTGGATTATTTCTGTTTCCTTCTGAGGCTAAATGTTGATTCTTAGAGGTTTTTAATTTGTTTTCCTCTGATGATTCACTTTATAAATGATTGAAGGCCGACAGGGGGATACTTTAGAACTATAAAAACTCCCATGAATTAATCAATAATCAAAGATGATCAGAACTGTGATTCTTTTAGCTGCTGTTTGGTATCAAGTCACATGTGTTTGTTCATCTAAAAATACTGTTTGTTTTATATATATATATAATATAGATTCAAGTGTTAAGAAATGAATCGACCTCAAGACACTTTTTCGTTATTATGTAGGCAAGTATAGGAAAAATACAAACACCCAATATGTATTTTTTTCTTTTGCTAAGAAATGTTCACATTGGTTTTTATTATTGCTTTTTTCTTTGAAAAATGAGTGAATTTATTTTCTTTATTTATTTTTTTACAGACAAACTGCAAACAGAACTTTGTTTTACTCCTTAAACCAGTATTTTCCAACCCTGGTCTTCAAGAAAATGTTTATTCAGAAGATTGCAGTTTGTTACGAGCTTGTTAATCAGCCATCAGTTGAAATCAGGTGATTTATTTTTACTCTTACTGCACAGCATTTTATTCTTTATTCAGTTTTTTTTTTTTTTTTTTTTTTTTTTTTACAAATATTTTATATTTTTTTTTTTTTTTTTGTTTTTTTTTTTTTACAAATATTTTATATTTGTGTGAGTCTATTTGCTGCTTTTGCACAGAAATTTCGCCATTGTGGGAAAATGAAATTATATATTTTTCTTATTTACTTGAAGGTGCATGATGGATATGCAGTAATGTTTTCAGGTTATAAGACTTTTATTACAATCAACAAATGCTGCACCTCATCTATTTTAGTTTTGAAGAAAATCTTCGACCTCTGAACATTTAGTTTGTTCAGTCATTTGCTTTTGTCACAAACTACTGAGTTTCATAAGCAGCTTTTGAGAAATAGCTTTGCTGCTAGGATTTTTATTTTTCATTAAATTTGGTTTATGTTGCAATGGAAACATTTTATTTTGCATTACTCTAGTCACATGATCAGCAACCGGATGTTGCCACTGGCGCAAACCAAGAAGACGACGACAGGAAGTGGTTGTAGGAAGATTGCGCAGCTTGTTTTTAATAACTTATAGCAAGAACAAACTTATTCACTTGTGATTTTATCTGCGTTTCTTATTTAATGGAAACACCGGGATTGCAAAATAATGTTTTTTCTACATTAATATAATGGAAACGCAGCTGTATTTGGATTTTTCTTGGCTTCCTCTGTACTTTCACTCAGTGCCTCGGCCTTGTCCAGATTTCTCATTAGTAAATATGGCATGGTTGTGTCATGTACATTTTTGTTTTTACTTCCTGCTTAAAATAAAACATGTATTTTATCTTTAATTGATCAAATGTCCTGTTTTTATGTAGCATTCTGATATGGGGTTTTAATTTGAAAAAGTTTAAAATGTTTCTTTTAGTACAGAAGTTTTATAAAGTCTGTAATCCCTTGGTTTTGGGATTCATTGCTACGTCTAAAATGCAGTTTTTATTAAAAAACTGCCACCTAAACTTTCAAACTCTCCTGTTTTGTTTCTTTGATAGTAAACCTTCCAGTTCTGTCTTTGCTCTGAGCAGTGACTGTTTTCTGCACTGCTGTACGTCTAAATTAGGCATCCAAGCCTAAACAGTTTTACCGGCGCTCCCGTCTTTACCGAGGCTCGTATTTCCGAGTGCGTTGCAGCTTTGTGGGCTGACATGGAGAAAACACTCAGTGAAACCACTGGCTGCTCAATGCACTATTTTTCTAACTCTGAAATCAAATTTCTGTTTTAGTACTTCTTCTTTTTCTTTTCTAAAGTTTCTTCTGGGGAATGTTTGGCCACCACCTGCATGATTAATATTTAATGTAGCAGCTTTGGAGGGAAGTATTTACATGGCCTTTAATTACTTGGGTCAGTTCAAACTTACATTTATCGCTGCAATTTTTCAGATATCCCCTCTTTTTTTTGTGTGTGTGTGTGTGTGTGTGTGTGTGTGTGTGTGTACAACTCATCAACTGCTTTCATCAGCTGTCTATAATTGGCTCATTAGAGTTGTCCTAATTATAGTGATCAAGAAATCTTCCATACATATTAGGAAAAAAACTCTTATTAGATTCATTTGGAGGAAACGATCGCGGCACTGTAAGACTCAAACAGACGACATGGCATGATGCTGTAATGTATGTTCATCTGTTTGGGAATCTCTGCGTGTTGAACACCTCTGACCTTGGGAGCCATCTGTCTCCATATTCGCTCAGATTTCTAGAGTTTTTTTTCCCAAAGCAATCTTTTTCCGAGGGCTGAAACTTGAGTTTTGGTGATCCAGATGGCTGCTGAGGTTACAATACTTCTGATTTGTTGTGAATATAAAGCTTGCCGATCAATTTAAAGGAGGACTTCTTTATGGAATGTTTCTGAAAAAATACAACTTGAATCCAAAAAAATCAAAACAGTTGTAGGTATGCTGACATCGCTTTTGTACCTGTACTACTAGTTACTGACAAATCAGGTGTTTGAGACCCTTTTTTTGGACCCTTGTTCTGCTTTGTTAAAATATAGCATGTTCAGCTATTTCTGAGCAGCGTATATGTTAAATATATGCATTGATACGAAGAAGTGTTGGAAAAATGAATGGTAAAACACAGAAAGATGTTGGTACCACATATTAAGTGATTTTAATAATTAAACAAACAAAACAACAGCAAAACCCCCAATATTTACAACCTGCAGACAAGTTTTGTTAATGATAAAGTTCACAATGCAATTACTTTGTATTTTTAATTAGAAAACGCTAAACTTCACCAATTTGGTGATTTTGGTCAAACGTTTGGTCGCCACCAGCTGGAGGGTTTTTCATGTTTGGGTTTCCCAGACAAACAGAAAACAGTATGTGGATGGATGGAGTCCAGTACAGTGTCTCAGTGACTTTAGCGAATATTTTCCACACGTATATCACCACATATATTACCGGCCCACAGAACATGAATGAATCAATACTGATATTGCCATAGCAATAAATTTGATATAGTGCAGCAGCGTGCAACACTTTTCTTAATAAACCCTTATATCACCGACACATTTACATTAGATCGAGATCCCGAAGCCGTGAGTCGGCCTGCGATCCACGGCGGAGCGAACGTCTCAGCTGGAAAAACTACAAGAGTTTTTTCTAGCTTTTTGTTGTCCAGCTTGTGGTTTTAGCCAATAAGCAGAATCAATGCTCAGCATCTTTTTGAAAGCTGGATGTGTGGAGAAATCAAAACGAGTATAAAGTCTAAGAGCAGTTTTAGAAGTCGTATCTTTGCCAAAAAATTGAGTTCATGTCCCAGACTGTAAAGAGCTACGTCTGTTATTAGAAGCAATATTTTACAGTGTAGTGGGTAATTTTGCCGTCATAAAACAGGGGGGAGTGGAAAGTAATGAATATTACACCGTCTGGCCCGGCATCTTTTATGTCTCCAACTCTCTCCATCTCTCTAATGCAGCTGTAGCGTCCTCAGGGCTCCCGACTAACCAGATCAGGTGCTAAATTCACTAATTGAATAATTTCACCAGGCTCCACAATGAGCCCTTTGAAAAGCGCCTGCTCTTTGTGTCTGTCCTCGAGTGACTGAAAGTGGTTCAGCCTTCACAGCGAGGGAGTTCGGCAGGGTTTCTGCACTGAAGTAAATGCTCTGCCATGATCCGCCGCTTCTGCGCGCAGCATGGCTGTTCAGCCGGCCACAAAGTGTCCCTCACGTGTGGCAGATATCAGTGAGCGTGCAGATTTCTATGTGAATTAATGCTGGCCCTTTTAAATGTGTGGTTGTATTAAAACATTTAACCCAGTCCTGAAGGTGGCTTATTTCTGGATAAAAGAAGCACAAAGGCTGAAATGCATCAGTAAATATCAGCTTTTCATTTATTTGAGTGAAGCAGGTTGAACTAGTGAGTTGCTTTTATGACAACATGCATGTTTTTATGCCCTCCTGCTCTGTTTGCAACCCTTAAGTACTAATGTAGAACAACACTGGGAACAGGTTCACAAATTTCCATCAAGCATTTTTAGTTTAGTTTCTAGTGCAAATAGCTTAGTACACTTAAACAGAGAAAAAACTAACCAAGAAGTAACTTTTTTAGCAAGATATATAAGCTTATTTTAAGTCAATAATTCCTTAATATTTGAGAAAAAGTCCTAGTTTCACTGGAAGGTTATTTCACTTATAACAAGTTGTTTTTCCCTTGTTATAAGTGAAATAATCTGCCGGTGAAAGTAATACTTTTTCATCAGTTTTAAGGCATTATTGACTTAAAACAAGCTTGTATATCTTGCTGAAAAGTTACCTATAAGTTAACTTTGTCTTATTTCATGTGTGAGAAGATATAGAGCAAAAATACTTGGTAATATTTAGTGTTTTTGCAGTTTTCAGATGTGAGAATTGGGGTTCTGGTGAAAACCTAAAGCAGCATACCTTTTTAAAAAAAAGTTTAACCTTGCAGTGATATTGCAATAATGACATGGATCATAGTTATTCCACATTTTCTGCTCTGCTTTCTTTCTTTTCCATCATCATAATGTCCTCACATTCTCCCTGAGCTTTCTGATCTTGGATGGATGGATAAGATCGAAATCAGTTGGAATAAAAGAAAGGGGGGGCGAAAAAGCAAAATGTTGGAAAGAAGCGTTTAAATTGAGACACTTATTTTTGAGTTTCGGTGCAGCTATATGATGCTGGTGGCACGGTTGTGTCGTTGGCAACAGGTGTTCGTTTGCAGAAGTTTCCTGGTTTGCATAATGTCCCCGTTCATGTGTTGGTTCTGTCCAGGAACTTCGACTTCCACCGTCCAAAACCACGACAGTTAACTGGTTATAATATTCTCTAAGTTGAACTTTCTGCATCAGTGAGTTGTTTCCATAACAACCACTGGATGTTTGGAAAAAGCTTTTCCTGTCTTTCCGTAACAAACGTAAATCTGTAGAATTAGCTAAATTGTGCTGCAACTTTAAATTGAATCACCTGTTTTGATTAGATGTTTGAGTTCCACCCACATGTTCAGGGATTTCTCTGTCACGCATATCAAAGTGTGAAAGAAATGGGAAACTGAAATGCCTAAACGCAATGATGCTTAACAGTCTGGTGTTTGAGAACCAGCCAGTTTGAAACAGTTTTAGCTGCTGCGGTTCGCTTGTTCTCTGCGCTATGTGAAACAAACCAAATTATTTGAAAAAGCTGTTCCCCTCCTTGCCTGTGGGGGCGCTGCATCAAAAAAATTCTGAAGGAAACAACATAAAAACTTCAGAAGAAGAGATAAGTGCAACTTCCTGGCAAAATGTAAACAAAAATGGAGTATGTCAGATGTTACTGGAGTTCCCAAAAATTACACTGAAGTAAAAGTAGCACTTCTTCACTTCAACGTATTTTTACTGACGTAAAATAAAAAGTATCTGTCCAAGAAATTCCTGAAATAAGAATAAAAAAGTATTTGGTAAAAAGTCAATCAAGTACTGAGTAACTGAGCAAAATAAAAATTTTCCAAGTCAGTTTCTTTCAATAGAAAACTTATGAAACTTTTACAAAATCTGCAGGTGTGTGTCTGTGTCTGGTGATTGTTTTGGTTGAAACATGTTTGTTTTTCATTCAGTGGGTTGAAAATCCAGACATTTTACTCCAGTGAGAGTAAAAATCCTTCATAATAAAATTACTCAAATAAAAGTAAGAAGCACAGAGTAGCATAAATACTTCTAAAAGTAAGTTTTTTTTCAAAAAAGTTACATTTAATTGCGTAAATGTAACTAGTTACTATCAAACTCTGACTGGCGATTTTAGTTGTAAAATTTCTCTTTTGCTTTTCCTGTTGGCGCTGGACAAGCACGTTTGTTTTGATGGTCTTTACCCAGAATGCCATGCGCTACCGTCCGCTTCCTTCACTTCAACCGTCGTTATCAAGCTGAAAGTGTGTAAAGATATTATATATTGTTAAGACTTTATTCAGTGACAGAATACTCTCTGTAGGTGCATTTAAGGAGATTAAATCATATTTTCTTTCTCTCTTTTGATACATTTTTTGGGGGTTTTAGTAATTATTTGTTCAGGCAGAGACGAATTAAAGGCTTGTGTGGACTTAGGAGTTAATTAGCAGAAGTCAGAGTTCCCTGAGAAGTGTGTTAAGCTCCTTCATAACTTTCTGCTTACTTTGAGCCGCTGTGAAGCCATCAGCCTCATGGTCACGGCTCTCCTCTCACAATCCATCTCTATAACTGATCGGTTTTTGGCTTCCTGCTCCTGTCCTGTCTCCCAGAAATCTCTGTCCCCAATTCTCTCAGCTTAGGTTTCATATCTTAAGTTCTCTTTGCGACGCTCAGAGCAGACCTGTGGATAAGAAATGCTTCCTCAAATTTATTTGCACAGCTCGTGACCAAATTTCCCTACTGTAGATTGACCTCTTTGATACCGGCCTTTGTGCTGGAAGTGAGATTATGGAGGACGAGGCGCTGCCAAGTGGCTAACGGACGAGCTGCCTTTTCAAGCCTGAAGCCGCGGCGTTGCCATCCCCACTTCGGCCTGAGCCAGTCTATATGACTTATGGAGTTTGGGCTCCTCCACTGCCAATCCCACTTAGAGTGCAGTTTTCTGATAAACAAAAGCACATTCAAGCTTTAGCTTCTCATTTCACACTATGTGCTTTGGCTAGAGGCAGTGCTTTCCTGGAGCCCCTGGCCTGCAGTCCAAAGAATGTCTCCAGTTGGCTTTGCCTTTAAAAACGGAGGGGTGGGGGTGGGAAAGACACCACATGTGGAGGATTAGGCTCCATCTTTCATCCTTCATGCTCTCTGCTCGCCCTCTGCTACTCGAGCCATCGCTGGTCCTGGTGAACCGGCCCTGCGGACACCGAACCGTCCGGCGCAAACTCACCTGTCTCTGCATCCTGGGAATTAAAGCGCTCATTACATCCCTCACTCACTCCTTCGTCTTCCAAGTTTTCCACTTCTCAGCTTGGTGTGGGGGCACACACACACACACACACACACACACACACACACGCACACACTCACAAAAAAAAAGCTTTGCGGCTTTGATTTTAAACATTCTTTTTGCAAAACTTTGAGATTTAATTCTGTGAGTCGCCTTCATTGTTTTCCTCCTGCAGCAGCGCCGTGCGTATGGTGCTTCAGTCGACAACCTGCAAATGTATTCCATGTCAACCTTGTGTATCTCCAATGTACTTAACCTGTTATAAGTGTGAACGTTGCGCCAGATGGATGGAAGCAGAAGAATAAGGTAAACATGGTGCTTAATGCTCCTCCTATTAGAAATGTTGAGGCTCGGATCTGAAGGCGAGTGGCACCCGTCAAGGCCCTTTGTCTCCAGCTCAGCGCAGGAACCAGAGCGGTTATTAGCGATGCACGTGAAACGCCAGCCAAGGCGCGCGATGACCCCCGGGGAGTGGGGCTCGCCCGTCTCAGGGAACAGATGTGCCACCCACTCGCAACAGTTGTACCCTTCCCACAGTGGCCTTGTGGGAGACGGACCGAAGACGATACCTCTCCTTACTTACTGGCTCTCGCTCTGGCAGTCGGGAAGCTGCGATTCTGCACAACAAGACACAAGAAAAAAAAATGAAAAAAGCTTGGAGGGATGGTGAGAACAGCACACATATTTACAGGATCAATATTTACCCAAATTCTGCTCGGGAGCCAACACCTGCTGCATCTTTGGATAAAGTGGAGAAGTTGGAGAAATGGAATTGGCTGTTGAGGATTTCATTAACCACACAAACCCCCTCCTCCACTGCTTCCCCCATTATGAATTAGGAATTTGATCAAGTTATCATAGCATTAAAGCTTAAGTCAGGCTGTTTGTTTATTTTTTTTCCTTCACTTGATCTCAGGCAGCTCATTAAAACAAATATAGCTAATAATGAATGCTTAAAAAGCTCGTGGTAGGGACCAATTTTCTTTATTATTTTTTAATCCTTAATGAAGAGTTTCATTTACACCATGCTTCTGAAGAAAACATGCATTTCAATGTGTTGAAAGTTAATTCATTTCCTTGTAATGCAATAGTTAGTTTTAATTGCTTTTTAATGTAGTCGCTTGACTATAATATTGCAGAAAGCAAACTTTGTGCTGCATTCATTTCCATTTCGAATTCACAGCCATTATATCCGAATTTTTAATGGCTCTGTGTGACACGCTTGGTGTTTGCAGGCAGTTTACCGTTCTCCTCCGGCAAACAGAGCTGTGGAAACATGCGGCATTATGTTAGAATCCTGATATATTGTACTTTAATAAAGGAATATTTGAACTCACAGCTTGCTGTCAGATCAAGACAGAGATGTGTGCTGTGAGCGCTGGCACTAACGGGACTGAACTGTGACACCTAAATCAACAACTCGCAGAAGGACTTTGCCCCCAAATTCATTTGTCAATAGATTGAGTCAATACGGGCTGATCTGTGTGCAGCTCTGCAGCCTTCTGTCTTCCCGTCGGCACACAGAGGACAGTGTCTGGCTAGACGTCTGGCCATTAATTGCCTTATTTGTGCGCCTGGTGTGTCGACGTAAAGAAGAGTGGGTGCTGCTCCTCTGTATGATTAAACCTGCGTCCCTCTTGTGGTGCGAATGCAAGCAAGTACCTCAGGCAGGCCGTTTGAAGTCTGTAGCGCATGGAAGGAAGATCAGGAAGAATTTTGCTTTTATTTCAACTTTTTGACTTTTTGATAGTTAAAAAGTTTACCTGCCGCATTCAATTTTTTATTTTCTAGACTTTCGGAGAAGAAAATTTTAAGTTAGGGTCTCAGTGAATCACCCAACACTGCAAACACGTAAAATATTTGAAAGTATTTCTAGTGCAAATATCTTTGCACACCAGAAATGAGACAAAACTAATTTACAGGTAACTTTTCATCAGGATGTAGAAGCTTGTTTTAAGAAGTAAATAATGCCTTAATATTAGTGAAAATATTAGTCTGGCATTTCTTTCAATGAATCAATAAAATTTTACTTCTATGTCATATTTCATTAACAAGGCATTAAAAATTGCTTCACATCATAAAAATACAAAGTCATAGAATACAGTTAACAATTGAAACATTACATTTTGTCATCTTTACACATGAGATTATTGGTTGTTTCATTGATTATGTTTCAAAAGCAACTATATGCTGTTAGTATAGATTTAAACACTCAGTGTTTCAGCTGTTTTGCAGTTTTCTGTAAGTTTGTGTTGCAGATGTGTGTTTCACTTCTGACGAGACATTTTTCTCATAAGTGAATCAGCCAGTACTAGTACTTTTTAAAATCAATATGAAGTAATTATTTACTTAAAACCCGTTAGTTGTGTCTTAGTTCAGCTGTACTAAGATATTTGCACTAGAAACTAGACAAAAACACTTGATAAAATTTTGTGTTTAGGCAGTGACCTCATTTGAAAGAAAATCAACAGCAACACTAATAATGTGGCACTACTTGCAGAATACTTTTCCAGAACTTTCAGGGTAATTTCCAGGAACGTCCAGGTCCTGAAACTTTCAGTACTTTCTGATATGCTACAGATTTCTTTGTTTGAGATTATGCACAACTGAAAGCTGTTTTTTTCTGGAACAGGAAACTTACAGGCTACTTCCTGGAGCTCAAAGGATGTTTTCCTTGAACTTAAAGATTGCTTTTCTCAAACCCATAAGTTTGAGAAGGCATATATGGTTTCCTGGAATCTACTCTTCCTGATTTTTCTGGAGCTCAGTTGGTTCCCATCCTGGAACATAGAGATTATTTTCAGCCTAAATCATGATGGTAACCTGTTACTGTCGAAGTTCCTATTTTCAAAGCGATCCAAGTTATGCTCTCGCTCTCATAACTTACATTTTAATTTTATACATTTTATACACAAAGCTTATAGGATTTTCTCGTTACTTTCCCAAAAATGTAACATTATTAAAACTTACTGGTTACTTTCCTGGAACCTGTTAGGCACTTTTCCATAAATTAGGATTTGATTTTCAAGAACGAAATTGTTCATTTTCTGGACCTTATGAGTCGCCGTCCGGAAACATTTAGTTGTTCCAACTACAGATGAACCGATCTGATATTAAAATCAGTATCGGTTCCGATATTGAAAAGAATTCTAGCTTTGGCATCAGTGACAATGTGATCGATCCATAACGGATCTATTCAGTCTGATTCTAAGCTTTGTTCTTCCCATTTTATGTCCTACATTTTTACCTTTCTTCTGTGCCCACCACATTTATTTTTATATCTTAATTGGTCAGAAATTACAACTTAATGACAGTTTTGTGTTTTATTTTTAGCAGTTTAATTAATTTAATTAGCTGCAGAGACAATTTAATATTTGCAGACTGATCATGACTGAATTAGTAGTTTTGTGTTTAGGCAGTCGATTAGACTAAATGTGACCTTTGGGGGTCATGACTGTGGGAACTTTTCTTTTATTTCAAACTCTAATCTTTTGCTGCAGATCCATCAGGTCCAGATGAAAAACATCGTGTTTGTGCGTCTACTCGTTTGGCTCGCCGATAATGAATTTGTTGGAGCAAAAACGAAGCTTCCAAAGATTAAAATAAAAAAAAGGATCTGCTGAACGTTTCTGAACGACGAGCACCCACAGAACGCCGTTCACGTTTCAGACAATAAATCATTAGTAACAACCGTGGCATCTCTTTCCCTCTCGTTCTTTCCGCCCCCCCACCCTCTTAATGCCAATCAGAGCAAGATGGGAAGATTCTCCTCCATCTCTCGAGATCCAGCATGTGTTTCTCCCAGAGGGGAAAAATTAATTCCTCCTCCTCCTCAGCACATCCTCCTCCTCCCTTTTTTCTCCGCCAAGGTGCAGCGTTGCTCCCTCTCTTTTTCCTCTCCTCCTCGTCTGAAAGAATACAAGAGAATGAGAACCTCTCCTGAGGGGATCCAGCTTATATACTATTTCATCCGCATTTAAATCCTCTGATAAATGTGAATGCCTTAGCAGGGAACTTGCAAAATAAAGAGAGATTATTTTCTGGAGATACTAATATTAGTCTTTTGGCATGGGGTAGAGAGAATACGACACCAGAGCGTGGGGAAGTCTATTGATGCTGATATTTAATCTACTGTAAGCGTTGCTTGTTGTTCAAAAGAGTGGAAATAAAGGAGGGAGGAATATGGGATGTGTTTTTTTATTTATTTACATACCTGTGAGAATGATGATCCATTTAAATAGATGACTTATCAGGCCAGAACAGAACCTCCCTCTTCCCCACAGGCGATGCAGAGGAAGTAAAATAAGTTAAATCTCCTATTATTTTGACGCAGAGCCTTTTGTTGCCGGATCCTGTTTCTACACGTGAAGAACTTTTAACCAGTTTTAGTTGGCACAAACAACGTGAAGTTATCAAGTTTCTCAATCATATACAGAGCGGCATATTTACTTTAAGCTGGAGAAGGAGGATGCAATGATCCACGTTTTTATCACACACCTTGGTTGTTCGCCACTTCCCGCTGCGCGATGAAGACCCGATGAAGGCTTCCGTCACAAATATTCCTTTCAGGATCCGTGAGGCCGTGCTTGTCATCTGGATGAAAAGGAATCGCAAGGATTTTTGTGCTTGCCCTTAATCTCCCTAACTGATGCTGGGAGTCCAAATCAAATCCAATTATAGGCAATGTGGGCCTTCAGCCTCTCTGAGGGAAGATAGCGGAGACACCGATGGTTATCTGCTGTGTTTTTGTGTTTCTTATCGCTCTGCTGGGAAACGACCAGCAGAGACGGAGGTCAGGGCAACGGGCGACCTCAGACTTCTTTAGATGCTCACATCATCACCAAACGCACTCAATAAAGAGTGAAATAAATATTTAACTTCAATGTAAAGGTGGAAATCGGCTTGAAATGCTCAAACGTTTTGTTGCTCCTTTGTTTTGCTACAGTTTCCTACAACCAACTGGCTTCAGAAGTTACTTTATTTGTGAAAAATACTTCTGAAAGTAACTGGACTGAGTTTTATTTGGAGGCATTAGAGTAAAGAGGGCTGAATATAAGCCACACTCATCAGAGATTTATTTGCAAATAATATATAATTTTCTTCCCACTTCCTAATGTGATTACCGTACATAAAATCCCAATAAAGCAATTTAAGGGATGGACAACATATCAAAAAGTTCAATAAACAAAGTTTATTTGTTTCACACATTTTCAGTACGACATAAAAACAGTAAACATTACATTTTGTCAAATGCCATGCAGTTGATGAGCTTCTAGTGACTTTATGTTTAAAATAAACTGTCATTCTTCAATTTGCAATATAAATTTGATGCATCACTTTTGGCAAACTCTCATTTCAATATCAAATTTTCCCTGTCAAAACATTTAGGATTAGAATTGCTTAAAATTACAAGTTCGTATATGTAAAAGATACTACAATTTGGTACAACAGTGAGAAATGAAGTGCTTAAACTCAAAAGGATCTACCAGAGGTCATCAGAGGTCATCATTCATTGATGGAAAATAAGATCAAAGGTTTTAACACTTTAATGAGATTGCAGGAGAAAAGCATTGCAATGTGTAGCAGATCAATTTTGTGAAAAATATCAGATAATTCCTTCTCTTATTTTAACTACATTGTGGAAGGTACATTTTTGCTCCTGTTTTTATTGCACAGCTTCAGTTCATCAAAGTTTGCAGATCTGCAAATACGAAATATGAAAACCTCTGCTAGGCACAAGGGGAGGGGGTGATAGGGGAACACGGACACAGCATTTTTGACCATTTTTGGCAGTGCTCGACTCTGACAAAAACCTCTTGCCGAAAGCCCTCAATCTCCATGCGCACGGCAGAACAAGGTGTCAATAGCTGCCGGAAATCCCATTTTTCGTCCTGTGAGACATTTGAACATCTCAATGTGTCTGACGTTTGACACCTCGACAGTTTTTGTTTTTCTGCCGTTCTCCTAGTTTGCCTGCTGAGTTTGGGACTATTATGAAATGGGTCACCTAACTTCAGCTGTTGGACATTTAACATGAGAATAGAAAGGTAAATGTGATGTGGCCTTTGGCTCATTTTGTTGTTCGAGACATTATTCTTCTAGAAGTTTGTGGTTTATTTGATTTTCTGAAGCTAAATTGTAAAAACAAATGACCCCTCCATCATCACGTTTCACAGCTGGTGAAAGGTCATTCATGCTGATGTTTGGTTTTCTTAAAACATTTTGCTGTGCTTTATGGTAAAAAATATCTACTTTGGTCTCGTCTGACCGAAGGAAATTAGCTGAAACTAACCTAACATAAGCTTTAACACTTTAACTCAGATGTGCGGCTTCTTTAGTCATTTCTCTTAGAATTACACGACTTTGCCTTGGGGTAAATTTAATATAACTCTTGAAAAGACTGACATCTGTCTGAAGTCCATGTATTGAATTGGTTTGGTAATCCTTCCCAGATTCATTAGCAGCAGCATTGCTGATGTCTTTTCCTCTTGATCAGAACAGCAAACAGCAAAAACTCAAGAACATGTATCTGGTCTGCACCTCCAAGCTGCTGCTTTCCATTTTAAATCCCAAACAAGCAAAAACTTTCACCTTGTTCTGAATTTAACGTCCAAGTTCAGCCAAAAGGAGAAATCTTAATTGTACAAAGTGATTTATAAAGGATGAAAGAGACGCAATGGATTCACTGACACTGTTTTAATCCTCACTTTGCAGAGCATGGATAAGAACTGCTGAAACTAGTCCATGATTACAAAATATGACCAACTCAACAAACTGGGATTATTTAAATCCCTCGTGGCGTAGTCGCACCCGAGTGCCACCATGTAATCTGGACCAGACCTGTTTTGCATTCACTCCCTCTCTTCCATTCGGCGCGTAAACAAACCTACCGGTGAAGTGGGACGGTGTAAACTTCAGGAAACGGCTGCTTATTTTGTATCATTAAAATATTAATCGCAGATTAAGCCCTCTAATACCCCCACGGATTGGCATTTGAGAAAACAAACACAATAGTTGCTCCACTCTTTTCTTTGCAGAAACCTCCTGGCATCTCAGGATTTCAGCCTGGTGTTTGGGCTCTGAAAGGAAGACAGGAAAGGATAGAACTGTAATCCTCATCAATGCACTTTAGAAACCACCTTCTTGCTAAAATGTGTGACTAATGGGCACAAATCTGCGGCTTTAGAAGCTGTCAGCGAGCACCGCCGAGGCCGTTGTTCCACCATTCACGGCGTGAACGTAATAAACCGTTCCCGTTTGTTTTTGCCATTGCTGGAGCCTTTTTGTCTTTCCTCAGAGCAAATGTACCTTGAGGTCTTGTGTAGGGTTTTCTCTTTTCAACCCATGGCTCTCTTTTTTTTTTTTTTTTCCCTCTCCCTCCTCCTGCCTGGTCTGTTTGCTGCTTCGTGGTGCCGTAATGACATTAAAACACGAACACTTAAAGGGTTTTTGGTGAGAGCAGCATTGTCTGCTGTGAAGGCTTCCAAAAGGAGGCTTTTATTTCGTCGTGGGATTTAACACCAGTGTGTGTTACCTGATAACATTAAGGAAGAGCCGGGAAGAAGGAATATTCCCCAACTGGCAGAGCTTCAAGAAAATTGACCACCAAGAGGATTGCAGCTGATGCTGACCATGTATATTCATGTGCTCAAAACGGCCTGATTATAGCTATTACAGAATTATATCCGGGGAGGCGCAATTCATTAGCGCTGATTTCTCTTTATCCAACGTCAGAGTGCGAGGAAAAAGGCCAAGAAACGGTTGCCATTTCCACAGCCTAAACAATAGTTTCTTCCTCTTCTTTTTTTTTTTTTTTTGTGTTTGCAAATAAAAGTTGTCCCAATATATAGAAAATTAACTTCAAAAAGTTCAGGAAGATGCTTCTGTTCCCAGCAGGTGAGATTTTGTGGATCCAAATCGATTTACGTTGTTGTGTTTGCAACGGCAGTTAAATACACTTTGGGAAATGAGGTGAATGAAACCTATAAAATGAAGTTTGCTTCCAGCTGAATAGTTAATTCAGTGCATCGTGGAAAAAAAAAGAAAAAAAGAAAAAGAAAACGGGAGTATTTAGATTTTTTTTCTCCCTTTCCTCCTCCCCTCGCTGCTGCTGCTGCTGCTGAATGTGTGAGGGAGAAATAATGACAGTGTTTCGGCGTTGTTTGATCATCCTTAGCAAATTTGAATGCCAAATTTGTTTTGCAGGTGTTGCTCATGGAATAATTGAGCTGCATAATGTGGGGAAGGTGCTGCTACCTTACTACACTTAATACGCATTTTAAACACCAAAAACAGCTCCAGCCGCTACGGAAGCCTGAAATTATTGCAAGTTTAGTTTTTTTGGAGCCAAATGAAATTTAGTTTTTCGACGGACATAGTTTGAGTTTATGGAAACAAATTAAACATTTTTCATGCATGAAGGTGAAATTAAATGTAAAATTTCAGCAATTACATGTAGATTGCTGAAAATACATTGTAAAAAAAAAAAGTTATTTCACATTAAATGTTGGTGTTGTGTACATCGAAGGGCCTGGGCCACAGTTATTTACAAAAATACACTTAAAAAACTTAATTTTCTCTGAATCAACGTACATTTTTAATAAGCACAGCAGATGAAAATCTGAAACGAGTTTTCTAAAATGTTATTAGTTCAGGTTTTACGATGTTTTTATGCTGAGAAAAAAAACAGAAAATAAACTCCATTAACAATATATATATTTTCTTTAAAGTTAAATTTTTTTTATTTGTTGCATTATTATCCTATGTAGTTAAGGACTATTTTTTTAGATTTTTGTCATTAGACATATTTATTAATTTAATTTTATTAATAACTTAATTTTTCTTTTTTTCTTTTTTTCTTTGCATTTATATATATTTTATTTTTAGATTTTGCGTTATCATCCCGTTTATTTGGGTAAAATGTTTTTATTTATTTTAGATATTTTATTTTAGATGTTTATTTACTGTAACTATGCATCAAAAATGTATTTCAGTTTAATACATTGTGCTCTAAAAACATCTATTATTCTGCACTGATCTTTACTTTTTAACAATATATCAAAATCTATATTTGACCTTAAAGGGATTGTTTGATTTGAGTTCAGTTTTTTTTTATACATTACCAAGTAACAAAAAAGTTCATATACAATTCAATCCTATCATATATATACAGATTTAAAGTACATTCCAATTTGATTGTTGTTGATAAACAATGCAGTAAAGTCCAGGTTTTTATTAAAGTTGGGAAAGTTTTCTGTCTGATGGAAACAGTTGATTGCATTGAGTTCCTGAATGAGTATGAAGGGTCACTTAGTTGAATCAAGTTGTTACCTTTGCAGTGATTCCTCATGCTGAACATGCATGTAGCGACAGTGGAAAGGAAAAACTCCCCTTCAACAGGAAGAAACATTCAGAAAAACAGGCTCATTATGGCTGACTGGAGGTTTGAGAAAACAGAGGATGCACATAAAAACAGCACAGAAGGATTGAGCAGGGAGTACTTTCCATGTTAAAGAACAACGATGATGATGAAACCATAATTATTTGATCTCTTGGACAAATTTCACTTTTTACCTTCAGTTTTAACATGAATTAAAAACGAAGACGCTGCACTTTTAGCTTAACCTTATGAAATCGGATCACAGCTTTCATCCACTTTGTTTCATTAAGTTGTTCCTTTTTTCCTGCATCCGTTCTCCTTCCACTTTATTTGAACTTTGAGTTCTTCAAACACTAAAGGGAAAAAGTGATGGATCACTTTACAGAAGTATAAACCTTTTTCCTGTCGTGTCGTTAGACAACCACAAACCTCTCTCTGCTGGGCTACAGCTTCTTCCCAGTAGCAGTCTGCCAGGAATGCTAAAGCTAGTTAGCATGACAACCAGTGATAGTGGTGGATAAACAGCGTTCCTGGAATGTCATACATTGACCAGCGAGTACTTGAGGTGATTGGCAGCGCTTAGACCCTCCTCCTGGCTCTAATTGGTTGATTTTGACAGGGAGCGGTGTACAGATCGCTACAGCAGCTCAGGGAGCAGCTTGATTTTTTTCTAAGATTATCTAAAACGCTCTCACAACAAAATGACTTTCTGTACAAAACCTTTTATATATATATAAATGTGTGCATAGAAAATATACAGACAGGGATAGCAACTTATTTGAGTAACTTTTTTAAAAAAAAAAAAAAAACAAAACAACTTTTAGAAGTAATTTTATTATACACTTTACTTTTATTTGAGTAAATTTTATTGTAAATTATTTCTACTCTATTTCCGGATTTTCTACCCACTGAATGAAAAACAAACATGTTTTTACAAGAAATTCACCAGACAGACACACACCTGCACTTTTGGAAAAAAAAAAAAATTTTGCCTGATTTTGTTATTTTTTGTTACTAATATGAATTATTTTCATTTTTGTCCTTACATTACCAAAATTTTCACTTAACTTTATATTTTGGTCTGTCTGATGATGTAATTTTTAAATATTAAATCATTGATAATTTGATCAGTTACTCAGTACTTGAGTAGTAAATATTTTTTACTTGAGTAATTTGTTGAATGGTTACTTTTTACTTTTACTTGAGTAAAAATATGATATATATAATATACAGCCCTGGAAAAAGATTCCTGAATATTAGTGTTGTTTCTAAATGAATATGAATTTTTTTATTTTTTTTTTTTTTGCTTTATTTCAGGTCTGAAAGCACTGCATCTTTGTTGTTATTTTGACCATTTCTCATTTTCTGCAAATAAATATAAAATTTTCGCGTGGAATTTCGGAGACAGTAGTTCATAGAATAAAGGAACAAAGTTCGTTTTACTCAAACATAAACCTATAAAGAGTGAAATCAGAGAAACTGATCATTTTAAGTGGTCTTTTCCAGAGCTGTATATACAATAATTTAGCACTTTGGCTAATAAAGGCAGTGTTGTGGTTTGCGTGTAAATGAAGAACCTGAGTACTTCACCTCAGGTTTGCTTTGAGGATGCGTGCTGTATGTACACACCAGAAGCAGTCTGTTCTGCTGTCTTGAGTGCATTATGCTCCTCCTCTTGTCTTTGCAGGAAGAAGCTCTACAAACACAGACACTGAGCCACATGTAAACACACGCACACCCACCGGTGTGCACATACACACTCAAAACAATGGTTATTACCAGGCACACCTGGGTTCCCGCCTGTGCCATCCTCCTAATATCTTTTAAATCTTCACATAAGGTATGCCTTCCATAGGGCTTACGATACCATTTGCTCTAATAAATTCTTTTGGCAGTGCTGAGTGCAAGCTGCTTCTCTGAGGCCCCAGGAGAAGCGTGGAGGGGAGCGGGAAGGGAGAGGCAGCCCAAAATATGAGGATAAATAGTCGGGAATCCTCCAGGACCTCGGCCCTGGTAATCAACATTCTTCCAACTGGAAACATTTTCCAATTCTTCATCTTCATTTAGCTTCCTTACCTTGTAATTCCAAACAGCGGGCTGCAATAATTTGCACTGACGCTTGAATCAAAAGTAAATAAATAAAAAAATGCTGATTTTTTTATTTATTTATTTATTTTTTTGGGAGGCAGGAAGAAAGCGAAGGGCCGGAGGGGGGAGGTGACTCCAGTCAGCAAATGGCATTAATAAAGGCTAGTGTTTGTCTAGTGGAGAAGGGAAGGAGCATCATGTTAAACACTCCACATGCCCTAAAGTAGATAATCCAACCTTCCTCCAGCTCAAGCCTGTGTGTGATTACAGCGAGCCGTCTCCTCTGCGGTTACGCCGCGGCCGCCCTGCTTACCTCTCCAACAAGAGGCTCATTAAGAGCGAGAGGGAGTCGGAAAGAGGCAGAAAAAAAGGGGAGGTTTTTAAGTGTTGACTAATAGAGGAGCTCCAAGGTATTTATTTCTTATTGTTTCACTGAAAAGTCATTATGCCACACTGGAGGTTCTGTTTTCCCGCTGAAGTGCGTGTTGGTGTTTTCTTTCCTCATTCCGCCCTCCCTCCTTCCTACTCCAACTTTAAGGAGGAGGCGATGGCTCGAGGCGAGCCTGGATCTCCGACATCGAGATGCACTTCTATTGTGGCTCTTTGCTGCTGCAGCAGACGAACTGTCACTTGTTCAGTTAAATTATACATCGCCTCTCCTAATTTCCAGCCTGATATTTCTGGCAGAGGGGCGGCGCACGTGGACAGGCGGCATCTGTTAGAGCCACACAGGAAGGCCAGAAAATAATATTTTTTTTGCAGCTTCTATTCTTCCTCCACACTGACAGAAACTTGATCTCTTGCTGCCCACAGAGCAAACTGGAAGTGAAATTAACTTTTTTATTTTTTTAAAGGCGAAAGATAAATTACTGGAAATACACTTTTTTTTCTTTTTTCAAAAAACCCTCAACTTTTACTCCAGCTCCTGCCTGAACTCCAGCTGAAAATATTTTAAAGGTTAAATGGTTTAATAGTAATTACAGTACGCCAACATCTAAACAGTTTTATCAGTTCTCAATTGTCTTAACAATAGTTTAATTGTTTGCTCGGCCGCCCACACGGCAACTGGGCAAAGACAAAACCCACTAATGGCTCTGCAAAGGAGAAGATGAATAAAATTAAGAGACACCTGCACACCTCTTCTTCTCCGTTTGAATAGATTTCTTTGCTAATTTTAGGAAGCGAGTTTAGTCATTACACAGAACACCTACTGTCCCCTTAGCTGCCATTTAAGTATTTATCAACACAATAGCCAATTCAATTACACTGATGGCAAATGCAAGGCAATGCATCTGTTGAGACAAACTTTCAGTACACTTTATTACTTCGCAGAAAAATGAATATTTGACCTGATGAAGCTGATCATGGAGCCGAACCTGAATTAATCTGCCTGCAATAGACGCCGGCATCATCTGTCATTAATCAACCTGTGTGCTGGTAATTGTTGAGAGGCACCCAGGAGTTAAATAATCACTTTGACTTTTTAGAGCATCGAAGCCAAAGGTCGAAGGTGTTTCTGCAGATAAACACTTCAGGGAGGTTGACGGAAACTGCATAACAAATGACAGAAAGTGAAAGTCTGTCAATGCGCTTCTGCTAAACGGAGCCAGAAAGACGAACGTCAAAGTAAACTTTGAACATAAACCTGTTTTTCAATTAGAAATTATATATAATCATAAAACTTAAAAATCTCACGTATTATACAAATATATATCTTACTTTGAGCTATTTTACAAATTAGATGGAAAATTTAAAACTCTTTTCTGGCTCAAGAAAAATCTGTAGATGAATTTTGCTAAACAGATTTCTTGGACGTTATTTCCTGCAAAGAAAAAGAACAGAGTGAGCACTCTTTACCCAAATATCCAGCTATGCATGTGAAATGGATGAGCTTTGTGAAGGTAAATAAGATGGTAGTTCATCATGGTTAAGCCAGATAACTAGCAGCGAGTCAACAGCCAAACCATTAAAATTATCCCAGATTGGTGTCTGTTGTGCAGAAATGCAAATCGTCTCAAACAAAACTCTGTTTTCTCTGTAGTTTACTGATTTTATTTTTCTGTTCCCCTGTTAGTTTAAAATGTGTACCGATTATGTCCATGGGTAACTTTATTTAAATGATCCATAGCTGCTCACTCCAGACGTTCTCCATGCGTTGCTTCACAAATTATAATTAACGGCGGCATAGGCTTGTGTTTTTTCTCAGTGCATGAGCCACAAATTCTCCCATCCACCACATGTGTAGCATTAGCTTGAAGGGACTTTTTGGGATAAAACGGTGTGTTGTGGGAAACTAACTGCAAATGAACTCGTAAAGTTTGAGTGGCATGACAGACGGTGTCCTCTAAATTACGTTTTGCAGCAGAAACCTTTGTAGTAAAACACAGATTTGGATTACTTGTAGAAAAGTGACACTTTCAGCTGCTTTTGTCACCTCACAGCTCAATTATGTAAAATTCTGTGTCGGCACAAATAATAATAAAAATAATAATAATAATAATAATGCTGGTCAGAACCAGAGCAAATATGACTAGCTGAACGCCATCAGAACTTTTTAAAGTCGGCTTTCTTTACAAACTTTTAGTTAATCCAACATGATAGTGAGTTACCACTGGATTAGTGCTGTCAAACAAAATGTATCTTAATTTCCTCCTCAGTAGATAACATGCAACATACATTGGAAAAAAAAAAGTGATTCAAAAACAGATTTAAGAGCGTTTTACTTTCAACACCTGAGCAGTTTTTTGGCTCTCTACCCAGGACAGCATGCGCTGATGGGGAGTATTAGCACTAAAAACGTCTGTCCGTTGAAACTCAAGCAAGTTTTTTATTGCTTTTCATATCAATGTCAATGTTTTTGGGCTTTAGGACAACCTTAAATTGAGACAAACATGAAAAACATCTTCATACATATATATTTTTAAAAGAAGAAGCATGAGAAAAATGTATATTTTTTTTAGTTTTAATGTTTATGTTAAGCTAAATAGTAAAATGTTACAGGGTCTAATAATCTTAAACTGATGCTGCTCTGCAGAATCTTTGATCCACCCTCAAACATGTACCGTAAAACATCTTTAATCCACAACTTTGATGCTCGTTATTTCGCTTCGTCTGCTTTTATATTGCCTTAAACTCTGCATGGTGTTGCTTCATAGACAACATTTTCTTATTATTATCCTCATGTCTCTCATTTGTGAGAGACATGTTGTGAGAGACAACACAAAGGTGTTTTTTATTTCACATTTGCAAAACAGCAACAATATTTATTTTGTTATTGTAGCCGGATGTATTTCTTTAAAAGTAGATAAATTAGCACGGATTAGTTCACGTTGGAGCAAGTGAAGTTAACTCCAGAGTTTTCAAGTTGTGAACTATAAACATGAATTATTCAGTTTTAATCTTTATGAGCTGAACTTGGAATTAGTTCTTGTGAACTTCCACAGCACCGGAGGCAGGATGTTTGCTGAATTACAGATGAAATCAACTGAAAATGCACTCTTAAAATAACTTTACATACTTGACACGGGGAGTTAGCCGCTATAGGATGAAATAATCTTTAGGTTCTGTTGCAGCAGAAAAACAGGACTCAGAATTCATCCATAAAACCGGAGTGGGACAAATTCCTGCCGCCGACAAACTCTGGGCATGTTAAGTAGAATGAATGAGTGGGAAGGCTGCGAGACAGCATGAATAACTTACATGCAGGGATTGATTTACTGTTGCTGGTACAGATGGTACAATATTCATTCCTCATAAAAAAATCTCCTTTAATAAACTTAAAAATGTGCATACCATTTTATGCTCAATAAAGATTAGACATATCTTAATAAACACAGTGTAAAAAACAGAATTTACAACATTTACCACTGGTTTTGAGTTGAAACTGGAACAAATTGAGTTCATATTTTATGCAGGCATTTTTTTTATACTTTGGATTCCTGATTATCATAGATATTTCTCCAATAGTGAGAGCAAGCTATGTCCAATAGAAATGAGGAAATATAATAGTTTAACCAATCTATGTGAGCGTTGGAGTCACTTGTCTCCCTGCAGAAAGCGAAATCCGCCATGCGGTGGTTTATCCTACGACACCTCCTGGTAGAGCCTGAGGCTGCAGCATAAGGTGTGGATGTGTTTCTGCACATCAGGTGTGCTTCAGAAACAAGATCAGAGTCACAATAAACACAAAGATGAAGTCATGTTTAACTGCACCTGCATCAAGGAAGCATAAATACATCAGAAAAATCATGAAAACATTGTGTTCTCATTTGGTTCAGTTACAGGCAGTTTATTTATGACAGCAATACAGTCCAAAAATTTAAATTCATGATCTTATTTTGATTTATAACAAACATTTCAACCATTTATCTCTTGTAAATTTGATTAACAGAAAATTCAACCTCTTGTGCAATTTGAATATTACACAATAAAAGAAAAAAAAATTAAAAGAGCATCTTTCCAGAACAGCATGGGAAATCTGAGGCACGTTCAGGAGGCCTGTTGCTTTAAGAGCGGCCTTCAGCTCACCTGCGCTGTCGGTTCAGGTGTTCCTCATCTTCCTGTGAACTCCACAGATTCTATGTGAGGCTTAGAATAAACCAGTTTTCTGATCAGTAAACTATAATCATACAGTTGTTATTAAAATAATACTTTTGATGGAGAGCACAAGTGCAAAATCTTGCTGGAAAATAAAACTTTCATCCCAATAGATCTCTTCATTTGTGTTTTTTT